>NW_027526369.1:0-180234 GCF_048455015.1 Haemaphysalis longicornis
GGGGTAACCTGTGCTCTTTATCCCCGTTGCTGGCTTTAATGAAAAGGAGGGCCACGAGGCGAACGCGCAACTCTTTCGAAGCATACTTGGCAATACCTTAAACGGTTTTGTTTTTCTTTTAGCAACGCCGCTGCCACTACTCCATCTAGGCAAGTCCTGGTATGTCCGCTCGTTATACGATCGTCGCGCGTTGGCGGCGGTGACCTAACCTCGACCACGGTGATTATCGAGCTGTCTGTCGCACTTTGAGGTGTACACAAAATGGCACGTGGCGGCAGGACGAAAGGCATGAACCATGGTAGATGAAGCGATGATTTAGTGAGGAGCCATGGCGTCAAGAGCGAACACCGCGGCTAGGCTACACTCACAATGTCGTCGTTTTCAATCGGGCTTCCACGGGGGGAGTGCGCCACTGACCACTTCTTCTTTGTTTTGTAACGTAGCGCTATATGTATTCGCAGTGGGTTTCAAATTATTTTTCAGACTGCGCTTATAAATAAAGGAACCAGAGGGGCACGTAGCGGCGTTCTTGCTTATGATTTTATACGGCCGGGTCCCGGACCCGGCCGATTGTGTAAGGGTCACTCAGGTAATTTATTAATATTAATTAACGGAAATATAAATTATTGCTAATATTAGTCAGCTAGCCGGGTAGTGGCAGTCTGTGGTCGGAGATACGCCCCCCCCCCCCCCCTTCTCCCAATGTTGACCGTCAAATACATTAGTTCTTTATTTCAAACAATAGTCGATAGAATGGCGAAATAAAGCTGCAACGGAAACCGTCCTGATATAAGTCGAAATCGTTTAACCGAGTAAATTCTTCATAGTCCAGTGTTTGACGGGATACCGTCTGGACAGGTAAACTCATGCTTGCAACGATGAAACGGAGGTCACGGACCAAGTCAAGAAAGCAGTTTGACGTTTAGGTACGAAACGCCAAACTGCTTTCCTGATTTGGTCGGTGACCTCCGTTTCATTGTTGCAAAGGTAAATTCTTCACTAAACCTTTTTCATGACATTCTACGAATGGTGCGCTTATTACGTACATGCAGCCTACCATTAAAAGACCTTGCTGATGTGATTTTTTTAACGACAATTATAATTTGGGACTACTCGCGTTTCGCGCCGTCCGGCTGAAGTTTTGAGGATCACGCCAACGCCTGTAAAGCGTACTTTACCGCAAGCGTGTGAGCAATTAGGGAAAGCCAACTTCATGACGCAAGATGCGGTCGGGTTCAGTGTAACGAGAAAAAAAAATCCTTTGTAGCATTTTAACGCAAGTTGTCGTTGCGGGAACAAAATAAGTTCTCTAAAACAAAAAGCGAGTTCTTTCACGGCACCTCAACACAAAACCCTGACGTTATGCGAAGAAGCTTGGGACTGAGATGTTTTTGTCTGTTGCTGAGTGAGTTAGGACTTGTGGAGTTCACACTGCTATTTCGTCAGACAGCGTAGTGGTATTTTTGTATTAATTGCAAGTTTTCGTTTCTGAGTTTGTGAAGCTCCTCTACCGTGCAGCGACCGTAATACGGCATCGAGCGTTCTGCACTCCGTTATTTTCTCCTGACGAAGCGTTTGTTCTGCGATTTGGACGATAACGTTCGTAAAAAAAGAAAATGAGAAATAGGTGAGCAAAATAAACAAACCAGGAACGTCTTGCCGCTTGCTTAGCTTTGTAACGGGACGCTACGCGGACCAGACGCCGCTAAATAAAAGAGAACCAATGCGAGAACATTGGCCCGCACGAAGCGTTAGAAAAGAAGCCGGAGAGAAAATAAAACGCACCTCTATGTGCGTTCTGGCCCGGTGGTTGCCGATTGAGGCGCGAAAGCGGGCGTGGTGTGTGACGAGCATGGAGGGTGACGAGCGACTCTCAGCCGCGGAACGGCAAAGAAGCACTCGGCGTTTGAGTAGAGTAGGGACAAACATCGGGGCCGCCGCCGCCGAAGAAGCTACGCCGCCATAGAGGTACATGTCCGTTCCGTTTCGAGGCTGCCGGAGAGGATTCGCTCCAGTTATGCCGCGCCGCTTGGCCCGGTTTTCTGCACGCTTCTTTGGCGAGTTTTTATTGCTCCGTTATTGTGGTCAGTATGACTATCGCCGTTTCGACTCGCGCGTCTTTATTTTTTTCGTTCTTCTTTTTGTGAAAAAACATCCTCCCCCATTTCGTGAGGTACAGGACGCGACGGTCTTGCGAATGGATAGATGTAGGGTCTTAAGAGCTTGCCGCCTTTTATTTTTGTTTCTTTTTGTCTTCTGCTCATGGCCTGGTGACCTTGAGTCGACGGCGCACGCGGCGTGAGGAAAACGCAACGTCGCGAGTCAGTCAGCGGCAGGCAAGATCGTGAGGAAACTGCCCGCAGTTTCCCGAACAGAAGAGGGGAGGGGGGTAGGGAGGAATAAAATAGCGAGAAAGAACATCTGGAGCGACGATCGACGTGGCGGGCAAGAGACAAAATGAAAGCAGAAACAAAATGGAGTCGCTGAAAAGGCAGAGTGCGAGTTGAGCTCCCTGGAGTTGAGTCAGAGCGTCGTATGCGGACAGACAACGCGAGCGTTTATGCGCGGACGTGCGCTGCGGGAGATTCAGAAACGAGCAGAAATAACAATTTTCCGAGCCGAAAACTAGCCGAACGAGGAGACAAAAGACGCCTCGTCGACCTGGTTCGTGTTCTGCGAGCTTGTCGTTTGTGAGCGAGTAGTAAAAAAAAAAAAAAAAAAAAATGTGGGGTCCCTAAGTATGGGCAGGGTGCGGCGAGCCAAAGTCTTGCAACAACAGGTGTTCACGCGAAAAGAGTCTCGGGCGGATTCACGTCTGCTGATGGTGCGTTATTTGTTATTATTTTTTGCGTCTGCTAGGGCGTCTTTAGGTGTCGATGGTGAGGGGGAAAGAAAAGTAATAATACTACGAGTGAAGTATAACGGGTCGTCTGCTGCTGAACAGATGGCGAACCGAAGAAGCGCGGCCGTGCAAATAACAACTTTTGCGCGGGAAAATAAGTATACGTTATGCGGCGTGAGGAAAGAATGGAAGCAGACGATATACGTGCGGTGCAGACGAAAAAAAAAAGCAGATCGAAAAGAACAACTTTCTTGAAAGGCTTTGCTTTATTTACGTTGCTGCTTCTGACCAAACTTAAGAAAAGGCATAAGATGCTGCTTCTGCCCAAACTTAAGAAAGGGCATAAGAAACGCGGTTTGCCGTCGTAGCTCTCCGAACCTACCACACCACTGTAGTGCTGCAGCGGTGCTTGCAGGGGAGGCCGAACTCCTTGCGACAGTTGAACGCTCGTTGAAATGCTGCGTAAGCTGTCGCATAGTTGCAGCGTCCCGTGGTAATTTACGTAAACGTTGCGGGAAACGTTGCGTAAACAGCTGACACTTCAGTTTCGAATGGTAGGGGTCATTCGCCGCAGCTTTTATCTCCCCTCGTTACTATCAAACTTGGAAAAAGCGGTTGCACAGGCGACGCACATTTTTGGCGCAAAATATAACGAGCGCAACCAGAAATTTTGGCGCTTATCTTGACACGAGAATCCCTTCTCCAAGAACGCCTGGACGTTATCGTGTCCAAATTGAATTACTGTCGTTTTAAAACGGCAATTCAGGACGTGAGCCCCTCTGTGCCCTTAACGGACACCTTTCGAGACAGTGACCTAATGGAACCCTTGCGGGGACTTCGTTGTCGGCGCAGACATCAGTGCGGTCACGTGACAGGCGTACGGAGTGTTATACGTAGACCACATCACCATTGACATCAGCTCACATCGTTGGCTCCGCTTTTAAAAACGATAGTCTTTCTTGGTCTGCTGAAACTCTTGAAAAATTTGGCCTGTGTCTGTCTGCCTGTCTGTCCGTTCGTCCCTCGATTTACCCATCCGGCCAAAAGTTAACAATTTCTCGAACGAGACGTTTATGTAGGCAGAACAGTTCCAAACAATTAAATCTGATACCACACTTCATACCCGTCAACATTGCCCAGCAAAAGGAAGACAGGCATATTTGATGCAGAAAATGATTACAAAACAGGTACTAGCAGTGTTCTTCTAATTGAAAATAGATGTGTGCTTAATTTTCGCGATATAAATACGCATTAAAAACAAAATTTTGACCCAGAAATACAAAAAAGGGCTTGCGCGCGAGCCTACACTTCGAGGCGGAATTCTGAGACCAACAGTTACTAAAAGGTCCCAATAGATGGCGCGCGAGTGGTGGAACGTTGGAGCATCGAATTGAGGTTTGCGCAAGTCATACCTCCACAGAGACAATAAACGTTTATTCCACCAAACAGTGGTGTTGTAGGCCTCAGTTCAGGTACCCTTGGTCCTTGGCTGCAGCCCTGGCACGGGCTACTACCAGAGAGGTATCTGGTAAGCGCGGTGAGGGGTGGTCAGCATGCAGGCCAGGGGAAGGACAGATGGGGTGGGCTGGCAAGGCCACACCATGCGCTGGGTGGCATTAGGAGAGGCGCAGAAGTGGCAGTTGAGGGGAGAGAGAGAGAGAGAGAGAGAGAGAGAGAGAGAGAGAGAGAGAGAGAGAGAGAGAGAGAGAGAGAGAGAGAGAGCTTTCTCGGTGTTTATTTGCAAACGGAGCCAGATGAATGCTTCCTCCTGTGTTAGTCGATGGTGGGGCTGAGGCAGGGTAAGGGGGAGGTTGCGATAGTGGTAGAGGATGGCGTTGTAGCGTGGTGGAACATCGTTTTAACAACATCCGACGTTGCTTGCGGTGATATGCTGTCCGGGCGAGCGAATGAGTTGGCTCGACGCAGACCCAATAAGCGGCGCTGAGAACGCACGCAGGCGTTTCGCCGTGCTGTAAGCGAAGAATCGCGTGCGTCTTTTGGACCGAAATTCGGTGGAATGAGTGGCAGCGCCAACGCAAGAGGTGTACAAAATAACTCTCTGCTCGGCTAGTCGGTGCGTTCTTGCAGAAGTGGATCAGGCGCGGGCGAGGGCACAGATTCGCGCTTGGCGCAGGGGGTATACGTCGCGTTTAGGCCTTTTTGATTTGTGGCTTCACCGCGCAGGTCGCTCTGGAAATAACTGTTATTTTCCGTTGTGTTTTTAAAAGGAAAAGAGAGGTTGCGTTTCCAGTGTGTCGGAGAGCGGAATGGAGTCCACGAGGCCCTGGGGTCGGCTACCTGGACGCCTCGGGACTCCTCCCGGCTCTCCGCCCTCTCCCCAGTCAGACTGAACTGTGGGTCTGTGGCCGTGTTTTTTTTTTATGTGACCTTTTTTTCCTTTAGTGTTCCTAGCCTTTAGTCGTGTATATATTGTACATATATGTCCTTATTACTCCTGTATATATGTATCCTCCCCTTTTATCTCTCCTATTTTTGCTGTATGCCTGTGTTCCCCATTCCCCACACCCCCACACCAGGAGGCGTTCCGGTGTCCACCCTTATGTGAGACAAACTACACCTGCTGGTGGTCTTTCGTTTCCATCTTGACAAATCCATTCATTCTTCATTCATTCATTCACTCATTCATTCCAGTTTCGCTCGCAGGAGAGCCCTAAGCGTATACATTGGCTCAGTTGTGATGGTTTATCCAGCGTGAATAGTAGTTTATGGCTTGGCTACGTTCTTACATTTTTTAAAATTTTATAACATTTATGTTGTGATTCTCCGGAACCCGATTTTACGAATTTCCGAATTGACGAACGAATCTTCGAGTTCACGAATAATCGGCTCTCCCTTGCAGTTGCCCATAGGCGTAAGGCTTTCTCGATTTTACGGAATTCCCTATTCAACGAAATATTTCGCGTGCCCCGTTGACTTTGTTAAATCGAGAAACATCGATTTGGGGAATGCTACTATTGTTTAAATTAATGAATGAATTATCGAACTAACTGCTGCAGCTTTCCCGCGCAGTTGCCCATGCGCGTAATGCTTTTTCAATTTTACGAAGTTCTTTTTTTTTTTTTATTATTATTGCGGAAGTTTGCTATTCAGCACAAGGAAAAACTATATGTATAGATACACTCCGGATTCCGGAAGGGATCGGTGCAGGGGGCTATGATGTGGACCTTCTTGCTCCAACGGAGTAATCTGCGGGTCCCGATAGCTTCGTTACGTCGAGGTTCACCGCATTTCTTTCGCTTCAAATACGGTCAGTCTGTATGCTATCAGTAAGCAGTGGTTTATTTGGTGTACAGTGCGCGTCAGGCTTGTCTAGGGCAAGCGAGTGCGCGGCTTGGGAGCGTGCGGGCGACATCTGCTGATAGCGGCTGGGTTAAAGATAGCTTGCTATTGCGCGTGCGCCGATCTCGGACAGGATAAGGCCGGTCTTCGTTTCGCATGTGCCGCTCGAATTTGTAGACGCCACCACCCTCCAGGGGCGATTGTCTTTCACAGTGGCAACCGGGAGTGTTGACAGGCCAGATAGACGCGTCGTTCGACGCGGTGCAATAACCCATCAGGCGGTTACGCAATGCTAGAAAACAACCTCCGGTAACCTTTTGAATCTCACGTTTAGCAAACGAAAAGCACGCAACAAGAACGCAATGCAGCGCTTTCCGTCAAAACTTTCGTGAGATTAAGTAACGGCTGCACTGCTAATTCATGGCGTCAAATAAGCGCTTACCCTGTGTCACCGCCTACGGTTGGCACTTCAGAGTAAAAGCGCCCCTTGTGGGGCATGGCGTCTCTAAGTTTGAGGGACCCGTGCTATAAGACGACCGTCCCGCTCCTGTCCGAGATCCACGCACGCGCAATGGCAAGCTATCTCCAACCCAGTCACTATCAGCAGATGTAGCCAGCATGCTCGGAAGCCGCGCGCTCGCTTGCCCTAGACAAGCCTGACGCGCACTGTACACTTGGTCCAGATGGCATTTTTAACAATTTCTTTACTTTTTTTTCACACAGGGAAGACACTAACTACTTCTCCAGCACCTTCTTCGCATTTGTCGTTTATCGCTCTCTTGGCTTTTTCGTCTCCGTCCACCCTCATTACAACGTAGTTTCGGATTCGAAATTTCGGCCTTTGGTGTCGTGCGCACCATTAGTGAAATTTATGCGCGCCGTTTGTACGATTTCCGCGTGCGCCCTGTTCCTCCGTTCAACGGCGTTTCCGCTACTTCCAGCCAGCGGGGGAGGCCTGCTGCAATCGCAGTCGGCCAAAAGGTGGCACCAACTAAAAAGTTCAACTACGAGGGTGTGCAACACATGCACACACACGACGCGTGACATACGCCGCCACCAAGGAAGTCACGTACCGTACAGCACCGTAATTCGTCCGTTCGTGTGTGCGTTTCTTTTCTTTTGCTCGGTGTTTTGGGTGGCGCAGGTTACGTGCTTGCGCGATATACGCACACACTCGTGCGTGGAGTGTAGAGTACGGCTTCTTTTAGGCGAAGGGGGGCACGCCCGGACGCGCACCGCGAGTTCAGCGGGTCGGCCGGGAAATTTGGACCGCTTCCTGCGCGGGTGGCGTCGTGCAGGCGTAGCGGGGACACACACACGCACACACGAAATGTACAAAGAGAGAGAAAAAAAGTACGCCTCTGGTTGTTCCGGAAGCGTAGCTACTCGTTTTACCCGCCGCGCTTCGACGCAGGAACGCTCCGTGTTTCCCCCTCTCCCTCTTTCTCGTGACGGCGGCGGCGGCGGCGGCTTCTGTTGGCTGGGTCGGCGGTGTCGGCTTGGATTAGTGCCG
Organism: Haemaphysalis longicornis; assembly: GCF_048455015.1. Lineage (NCBI taxonomy): Eukaryota > Metazoa > Arthropoda > Arachnida > Ixodida > Ixodidae > Haemaphysalis > Haemaphysalis longicornis. Next base: position 7,656 of record NW_027526369.1, read on the forward strand.
GCCCGTTGGCCGCGCGCCCCGCGGAAATGCGCCCCCCGTCTTGTTGCTTGAAGGAGGAGGAGGAGGGGCCGTGCGTACAAACGGCACGGGGAATGCCCACAAGTGGCGACATTTGGGGACAAAAGACGCTCCGCGGCGCGTGACCACCGACCCACTACTGTGCGATATGCGGCCGTGTTATATGTACGGTAATAGAGACGCGTCACGGAGCTGCGCCCCTCGGCATAATACGCCCCGCTGGTAGCGTTGAATAATCCGGGAGGGGGCGCAAAAAAAGAAGAAACGCAGTGCTCGTGTGACGGCGTTAACTAGAGCGTGAAAATTTTGAGGAAGGAAGTCGTATGCAACATGGATTTTGCTAAAACGTGGCGAAAAAAAGAGAAGCCAGGTCAGGTATGAAATAAGCGGTGGGTCGTCACTCGAGCAGGACAAAAAAATAAAGAGCTAAACACACCGGGAAATAAGAAAGAAAGCACGTAATCCTGTTTAGTTCGGCCTGGTGTTACGTGCCATTGCATCGAAGTAATGGGGCGATTTTTGTTGGCAATTTTTCTTGCACCTCGAAACCATGGATGTGTTTTATTTGACACACTATTGCAAGCAGCTGGCAGGCAGCTTTTGTGAAGCATTGATGTAGAGCACAGCCCTTTTCCCAGCTGGTTGAGAGCTTTAAAGGAGCCATGAAGAGAAAACACAAGTTTGGTTCATTCGAAAGATTGCCTCGTTAGAACCATAACGACACCACTTATAACGCAAACTTCGCTCAAATAAGCTACATAATTAGGAAAAACGGGAATGGTCATGCGACCCACCAGCTCATTTCCCGCAACAGAACCTATGCCGTCACATGGGCTAAGCTCTGCGATTGGCGGAGGCCGGCAAAAGCAAACGCATGTTAGGCAGGGCTTACAGCTTGCATAGCGAGCTAAATGCCCGTGAAACATACTGCACATTCTTTTTATGACAAAGAACGGTGGAGTAAACGGTTGAAGGTTCGAACGAACTCGCAAGCGTGTGCGCCAATGCGTACGAAACTAGCGCGCCGGCCGAGCTCGACATCTCGCCGTCGCGCAGACGAATTTTCGGGTTCGAGGCTCTTCGGGGCCAACGAACCGTTCCAGCACGCACAGCCGCGACCTTGCTTCGTATCGTAATCCCTTCACAGGAGGTTGGCCGTCATATCGCCAATATCGCCAACCAGCAAAGGTAAAAATAGAAACGAGGGGCGTAAGGAACAGCAAGAAGCGACGAGATAGTGCCAGTCGTCGCGTAAGTTTCGAATGGTGTTGGTTTGCTGCTGTCGTTACGAGCTCGTTTCCAGTTTACAACCACTGAAAACTTCAGTTTGTTCAGTTACGGCAGGGACCCTTACGTTAGCTCACTCCTGGAACATGCTGGCGCTCGTTGCCGACTTCGTCAAATCGCTCTGACCTTGGGGAAAAAAATGCCGTAAACACCGCGCATTGACGCTCGTATCTTTCTGGTCGAAGCAGAGAGCTCGCGCGAACGGCTTTCCATACACGACACCGGCCAACTGGCATAAGTGATACTGCTACTGAAATTGAACTATTATTAACCGTAATCAAAATACGGCACATACGTACCAGTCTATATTCGTCCGTCGCGACGGGGCTGACGAGGCAGCGGTGCCGACGGCTGGGCGTTCGTCTGTTGTGGCTATCGCGGAATGGTCGCTTTCACGTCCACCGCTTTTCCCACAACTCTTGCCGCTCGTGCACTTAGAAGCATTGAGCGTTTTTGTGGTGTGAGGTTGTTAAATGCAAGCCCGAGCTCCTCGGCGAGAGTTTTGTTCTCCGGATCAGGCGATTCCATGACTAGGGCTGCGGGTGCACTAGGTTTTACTAGTATTTTTAAAATGGCCGCCGTCTCGATCGACTCCCGCGTGTGGGTGCTATATGGAGTCGACATACTAAGTATCTGTTTCATGGACCGGCTCTATGACGACATTGTACACGTCACGGAATGTTCAATTTTAGCGGGAGATTTAAAATTTTGGCTTAAATTGCCTTATTTATCAGTGAATAAAGCATCATTTGCTTCCGGGAAAGCGCTTGGGGTACTATGAAACACCTAATCTTTCGAATAAAACAAACTTTTGTTTTGTTTTGTCGTACACCTAGTTACACGGGTTTGAGCACCTGATCTTTATTTATTGTTTGGCTTACTTTCCTCCAGGCACTTTGTGTTGAGAGTTGTTCCTCATTGTATCGCGCACAAGACGCGGTGAATGTTCCCACTTGTGGTAATCTTACTCCACTGCTGTAAACCTTGCCATGTTTTACTATGATAAAATTACTCTAGCCAAGTTTCATGCTACCAACATCACTCCACCGTGGTAAACCCTACATTTCTCACTATGATAACATTACTCCACTGTGGCAAACCTTTGGTTTTCCACTATGGTAACATTACTATGGCTCTCTACGGTACCTCTACACCATTGTGGTAAACCTTGCCACATTCCACTATGGTAACATTACTACACAGCGGTAAACCTCGTCACACCCCGATGTGGTAATCTCGTTTCACTATGGTAATGACATGTCACAGTGGTGAGCTGGGGGCTGTGCCCCATCAATTGAGTTGTAGCTCACTGCGAAAACAGTCCCACTGTGGTTATCAGTAGACAGTCATTACGCCAGCAGCGTCGTACGTGCACAAAAGTGGTGTTGACAGTGTACCTGGTTCAGTACTGAGATCACTTTTTTTTACAAGTCCACTATAACTCTCCAAACGCACCCTGAAAGCTGTAGTAACGAGTTTTCCTCCACTCCACACTTTTATTTTTATTTTGAGGTCTGAGTTTGCATACAGGCACTGGGTGTAATGTTTTATGGGGTGAATGTTTCACTTTAAAGGCCATGAAGACAGGATGCAAGTTTGGCTCATCGGAAAGACTGCCTTGTCCAGATAAAAACAATACCAGCGAGATTACCACAATGGAGTGGGGAAAGGTTTACCTAATTGGAGTGAGCTTTTGGTCTTTTGTATGGTAAGAGAAACACAGCTGAATGTGTAGGCATATGCGGCAGGGAAGTAAGGCAAACAGTAAATTTTGGAGGACGTTCAAATGCTCATAGCTTGTTGTTGTTCGCCATGCATCACCTGAAAACTTTGAAAAAAATAGTGGAGGTATTAGGAAAGACATATGAACCAGTGGTGAACCCCAACCCTTTCAAGCGATTTCTTATTGACAACACAGGATCTTATTTACCGTATTTCCCGACTTGTAAGTCGCACTTTTGTATAAGTCGCACCCCCCTCAAAATAACAGTTTTTTTTAAAACAAAACGTATATAAGTCACACGGGTGTATAGGACACACTGGAATACATAATGCACTTGTTAATCAGGTAAACTCATAGAGGATCAGTTCATTAGAAAGTGCGGTGTAAGTGCATGGTTGCGGCGGCCGCCGCCAACTCTGAACGCATCCCCCGGTAAGCAGTGCTAGACACGTGCATCTACCGTCCAAAGTCTAGACGGAACTAACTTCTCAAAAATGGTTTAATGATACACACAGATGGCATGTACTTACAGACGGCGTTTAGGCAAAACCATCGAAGCCTTCTTCCCCCGACTCGCTAACTAATAATTCATTCATTTAGACCATAGAGCTGTGTCGCTTAACATGCGCTGACATCACACAGCACACAGGCACCTCTTTGAGCGTGGACCACGCGCGGCGGCCACGTACCGAATTTATTCCATACATAAGTCGCACCGGCGGACAAGATGCGCCAATGAAAATTTCTGAGAAAACCGCGACATATACACTGGAAAATACGGTATGCGATTGGCTGTTGTCAGCCAAAGCTGCCACCAAGAAACATGGCTGGGCGATTGTTGTAGGGCCCCTAGTTCATTTTTATTGTATCACTTGAGCGCTAATGTGCAGTCAACACACTGGTAACTACGTTTTCATTGCTGGCCTATATTGCATCACTGCTGCTGGAAATTTCAAAGTTTTTCTATATTTTTTGCATGTTTTCTGTTAAAAATGTTTTTTGAGCCGGGAATAGAGCTGAGTGAGTTACGAAATGCTGGTTCTTTCAAATTGAGCAAAGTTGCAATTCTGTATTCACCGCCTCTTTAATCGGTCTATCGTACGTGATAGGAAAAAAATAAAAAAATGCATCATTAGCTTTGTTGCATCAGGAATCAATTGTGTCAGCAGCCTGCTACACCGCTAGCCACTCGACGCACAATGGGTTGAACTCTAATTGGTAATGTGCATGACATACATGCCTTTGTGGGCGCATGTTTGTCTCGTGTGGATGTGTCCCTGTATAACGGACACGTGTTTGTCTGGCGTGGACATCTGTTTGTCTTGCACAGACGCGTGCTCATCTGACAACAGAGTCAACATTGCGTACAGAGATGTGCATGACATACACGCCTTTGTGGACGCATGTTTGTCTCGTGTGGACTTGTCCTTGTATGACGGACACATGTTTGTCTGGCCGGGATACCCGTTTGTCTTGTGCAGACGAGTGTGCTTGTCTGGTAACTAAGGGTCAATATTGCGTACGGAGTGATTGGGTTGTCACATGACGTTTATCTTCCCTTTTTTCGTTCTCTTTGACGCAGGCCACCCGGAAGGTGTCGACATGCGGGTACCTGTTTGTGGCCCCCGACTGGGACTTCTCACAGGCTGTCAATCGGACAAGGGTGAGTGACGACGTCGGCCTATTGTCTTCCGCGGTGTAGATGTACATCCCATGTGCGTAGAAACTGGGATAAGCGTACGCCGCCGTGTCAGCCCTCTATTTTTTTCCCCTCTCAGTCCTTTGGAGAAACACTTAAACTTGAGGACATGTCAAGGACTTTGGTTATCTTGGCAGCAGCCTTTGATAACGAGATCTTGGCAGTAGCCTTTGATAGCGAGAACACTCATTTTTAAAAAACTTATTAAAGATAGTGGTACTTTTTCGGAGTGTAGTAAATGTATGCCATTGCAGTGAATGCACCTTTCTTTGTCAACCTAAACGCAACAACTTTGGTCCATCTGTCTGTCTGGCTGTCCCTGTCAGTCACTCGATTAAACCACCCGGCCAGAAAATGATTCGAAGAAGTCTTGAATACGAAGCATATGCATGCAGTACCGTTCCGAACTGCAAGTATCAGCATTCTTTTAGTTCAGGTGGGGCACTGCTCTTAAAACAGCTTCCTTTAATTTTGAAGTAAACTAGGCTGTGAAACTTGTCAGTCTTGCTGCTTTTTTCGCGCAGATTACAAATATGGGATTATTTTTTGAGTCAGTCAATTAGTTCCCGAGATAATTGGAAATAATTAGCCTTTTTTGGAGGAACAATAGACAAAACAGTGTTAGTCATAAAACTGTTATCTTTGTCTTTTTCAATACTATGAACGCTGGTGAATGCAATAAGGGAGTCAGTGTTTTGATGCACCGCTTAGAGATAAATTTACAGCTCATTGTACTTTGGTGGCACCAGTGGCAAGGAACCGTTTTAAGTGCCCATTTAGAACGCCAAAGTTCAATAAGCTGTAAAATTAGTTCCAAGCAGCGCATCAAAAAAACTGCTTCTCCTATTGCAATCACCAAGGTTCACAGTATTGGAAAATATTAAGATTACAGTTTTATGACTAACACTGTTTTGTCTAGTGTTCCTCCAAAAAAAGGCTAATTATCTATAATTATCTTGCAAGCTAATTGACTTACTCAAAAAATAATGCCATATTTGAAATAAGTGAAAAAAAAAGCAGCAAGACTGACAAGTTTCAGAGAGTTTACTTAAAAATTAAAAGAAATTGTTTTAAGAGCCATGTCCTAACAATACATGGTAGGTTGGTTTCTATGATAGCAAATGAACAAAAAAAGACAACCATGCAGTAAAAATAATCTTGACGACAGGAAAGATAACAGCAAGCTGCAAAACAAAAAATGTTGGCTTGGGCTGCTCAAAACAAAACAGAAGCGGAATTCCCAGTAGACGACGGCGTGCGAGCAGTGCAAACAAGGGAGAAGTGGATTGAGCAAACCTTCATTGCATTCATCGGGGGAGTAGCGAGAGCGGACGGGAGGAGTGGGAGGGATGTGAGGGGGAGAGAAGGGTGCAAGGCAGAAGTGGGTGTCGGAAGGCAATCGTTTTTCGAAGACACTTGCAGCGCAGCAGCCAGATATGCGGCCAGTTTTTAGATGCAACGCATCTCTTTAACTCGCCTTGTCCCGCGTCGTTGTCGTGGCGTAGTCCGCATCCCTCCCCCATTCTCCTCGCCGCGGCAGCTGCGCGCTCCGCCGCTCTCACCGCAGCGCCATCTGTGCGTCAGCGCGGTCAGCGCGCAGCTTGCGCTCTGCTGCGCTCGCTCCCGTCGCCGTGCCAGCTGTGCGTTAGCGCGCAGCTTGCGCTCGGTTAAAAACTTACACCATCTTCCCGCGAGGGGAACCATGGGGTAGATGCGACGCATCGGGGGTGAACGTGCTGTGTAAATAGGATACACAACAACAGCAATCCACACGCTGACATCGCTAACATAACGAAAACGCAACGGCAACCCCCGATGCGTTGCATCTACCCCATGGTTCCCCTCGCGGGAAGATGGTGTAAATTTTTTAAATTTAAGTACATAGCGCAGGCCAGCAGCCAACGCCACATGTAGAGGGGTGTAAAAGTGCAAACATTACTGGGTACAGAACAGTTCGGTATGTGTGACAACAGTAGCTTTAGCACAGTGATCGTAGTTGCAGGCAGTCGTAGCTTGAGAACTTCTCTCGTTTGGTGCGAAGGGGAGTAACACTTGTGTTTAGAGAAGGCAGTCCGGCACTGATTAGCCATTAGGGTTTTGTGGAAGTTGTTTTGCTATCTGACAGCAAAAATTCTCACAGACTAATGTCTCAAGCGGCATGTCCCTGAGTATTTACGATGAGGAAAGTTGGAAGCTAATGTTTGATTAGTTTGTGGCAGCATCATTTTGTCGCTTTTTTTTTTTTTGAAAAACATGAGTGAGCGGCATGTATGGGCCTTGCAGGTGACGGAAGTTACGCGGCAGATGTGCGAAACTAAACACGCCATTAATTATGATTTTTTTTTGTTCAGTTCATGTAATGCACTCTTCTAGCAGGTCTAAGTAGTGAAGCGTGGCCTCAGAGTTCACGCTTTGAAGCTGCAACAAACTGCATGACTTGGTGAAGCCATGGACGGCATTATCAAGCGAGCCTACAGGGTTTTTCACATCTCTCCCACAACGACAAATTTTGCCCGAACCACTTGCTTTCTCACATCCATTCTTTGCACAAGTATCATATATATAATGCTTCTAATGTTCCTTCTCTTTACCTGCTGTATACTGTCCACGATAACAGAGTCGCGCAGGCCAACCTGTGTTATCGCAGTCGTCAAGAGTCGGACTGTTTTCTCTGGGCCGTACCGAGGAACGGGTGATAAGGAGAGGCAGCAGGGATATAGTCTGCCTGACGTTATCTAAGATACAATTGTGTCCTGGCAACTCTCGTTTGGCCGTAACTGAGTCAAGTGGAAGCAACTTTGACACAGATTGCTGTTTGGATGTCACAAGTTCGGACAGCGAGCAGCAGATATACGAAACAACAAGAAGAAAACATTGAGACGCCGTAGTACCAGTAGCTTCTGTATCCTTGTACAGTAAAAGCTCGTTAATTCGAACCGCAAGGGAAAGCCGTCTCGGTTAGAGTTAATGAAGTTTCGAGCGAATGAAAGTGGAAAACGACAACAGTACACTGTGATCGGAGAGCAGTAGGGCATGTCGACACTTTGATGCTTGAAGAAGTTGCGATTGCGGTCTGCATTTTGTCCCTAAAGGCGACAGTCAGCACTTTTTGCACTAACAAACGAGTGTCTCATTTGCTAGTGCAAATCAGTGCCTAGTAGACGTGTCTCCAAACATTTCGGCGGGCAAAATGCACATGTCATCTTGCAGTTGTCTGTGGCAAAATTGTTTTGTAGCTGTAGTTTTTTTGCAAAACATGAGTGTTAGGTATGTTTTACAGAGTAAGTGCGCTAAACTAAAGAGCTCATACAGGGCTTATAGCAAGGTTAAATGAAAAGCAGTGCTTGGGGACATCGCTGCTTCAATAAAGCTTTATGAAAGCAAACGGTAACCCCAACTTTTTTATCTTGCACTCAAACTTTTGAGAACAATCGCTCATTTTTAATGGTCCGTCCTCTTCACTACTAGATTGGCTTATTACCAACAAGACGTTTGTGTTCAACGAGAAATGTTGTTCTATTTAAAATAGGCATGCCTATGAAAGAGCCCTGGAGTGCCTGTTTTTGCTTTGATAGTTTTTGAGGGACACTGAAGTGCAAAAACAGTTTTCCTGTGCCGCTAAATTATGGTGCGTTGAATACAAATAACATATTTATTCGATTATAAGGCAGTCACGATTATAAGTCGAGGGTGCAGTTTGGAGAGTCAAAAAAGAAAAAAAAGTATATTTCTGTGCTTAGAATATAAGGTGGGGTATCATACTTTGAGACTACAGATTTTAGGAAGAAATAAAAAAACTCGCCTTATACTTGAATAAATGCGGTACACCATTTTGAGCAGTAGCAGCAGCAGTTGCTTTATAGCACTGAACATTCAACAAGCGTGAAAAGAATAAATACAGCCACGCCATACATGTTTCTGCTCTGTGATCTGTGAGGCACAAATCGGAAATGGTGCAAACAGAATTGGGAAAGCTTATTCAAGCGTTTTTATTTGCATGTAAACCTTATATGCATACGTCCTACAGCCAGTGGCCAAAGTCGAGACATTAATAGCACGGCCAGTAATGGGACTAACCAGGTCATCGGCTTTTTCGTCGCCTAGTTGAAGTATTTTGCATGTGGTCATCAGGTGGCACTGCCACACAGGCCCTAGCCCGTTGGCTCAGTTTCGGGGCTGACTCAGAACTCGTCCGACACTCTCCTAGCTTTGGGGAAGAAAGATAGCGCACTTAGTGATGTGTGAATTTTACCTCTAAAAAGGCAAAACAAAACTGGCAGCTTTAGTGATTTATTTTGTCATTGTAAAAAAAAATTGTGTCGTCATTGTAGAAAAATGTCTTTCTCTTGCGGTTCGAATTAACGAGCTCTTACTGTACAAGGATACAGAGGCTACTGGTGCTACAACGTCTCCACGTTTTCTTCTTGTTCTTAGAACCATTTTACCAGCGATAAAAGGACAGGGACCTAAAAAGAAGTCGACGGGACAATCGCTAGACTTCAACTGAAGTCAATTGAAGTCTTGCAATTAATTGTCCCGTCCACTTCTTTCTAGGTCCCTGTCAGTTTATCGCTGGTAAAATGGTTCTAAGTCAACACCAACTAGCCCAACTTTCAGCCCTAACTGTTCTTGTTCTTTTTTATATCTGCTACTAGTTGTCCGAACTTGTGACATCCAAATAACGTTCTGTGTCAAAGCCTGTTCCAGTTGGCTCAGTTAAGGCCATAAGAGAGTTGCCAGGCTACAATTGTGTCTTAGATAACGTCAGGAAGACTATATCCCTGCTGCGTACCCTTATCAACCGTTCCTCGATATGGCCCGGAGAAAATAGCCTGACACTTGACGACTGCGATAATACAAGTTGGTCTGCGCGACTGCGTTATCATGGACAGTATACAGCAGGTAAAGAGAAGGATTATTAGAAGCGCTACATGATACTAGTGCAAAGAATGGGCGTGAGCAAGTGAAGCTAGTGGTTCGCGCAAAATGTGTCTTTGTGGGAGTGATGTAAAAATCCCGGTAGGCTCGCTTGATTATGCCGTCCCTGGCTTCAGCAAGTCGAGCAGTTTGTTGCAGCTTGAAAGCATGAACTCTGAGGCCACCCCTTGCCAATTTGAATTAGCAGAAAAATGCAGTTCTGGAATGACGGCTGGCATTCAAGGTTTACAAGATGTTCGGGTGCTTGCCGTGGTACCGTTGCTCGATGAGGCTTTCCTGTGACCAGCAATCAACCGAAGTTGTTTACGCTAAGCGACATTTATCCTGGTCCTGGTGTACTGAATTCGTCCTCCACTCCTCCTCGACTCGAGCCTCCTCGAGTCGAGGAGATTCTTGAAAGTGATTTTAGCGCACAAAAGCGTTGCGGTATCTCCACTTGGCCGAGTCGATGAAACTTTATAAAGTGGAGGGCAGACTCGCAATACGGTCATTTGGCATTGTGGCATGCTTTGGCTGTTGCTCTCTTTGGAGATTGCATTGCAAGCTTTAGCTTTGCATCGTTTGCAGTGAGTCCAGAAGACACTGCGAACGGCTGATGTGGGAGCCATTTTGTAATGATTCCGTGTTGGAGTGCCTCCAAAAAGCAGGAACACCTATGATTCCGTTCCCCTTGGGCTACAAACCTGGCACTTGTTGTACAAACCTGGCGCCATCTACTGCTACACTTATAACACTCTTTCTATTCTTCTAAGCCACTTCTAAAAGAGTCTAGCTGTTTGGCCTTGGTAGCGTATGAATAGAATCGCGAGTTTTGGAGCGAACAGCCTGGGGTCAACCCTCCGAAATGCCAAATTTTTTCCCAAGGATTGTGGTCTTTTTTTACTACAGAACGTTCTCTTAATTCAATTATGCTCACATTTTGGGATATAAGGGTGGCTTGGTATCTTTTAGGTCAGTTTAATTAACGTCCTGCATTACACCAGGAGTGCCAGGCTTGTATCTATCTTTGAACGGGATATCGTAACACTTGCTGGAGTTGTCGTACCCTTCCCCGTTCCTGCTGAAAATTGGCAGGAGGGAGCCAGTATTTTTGGGAAAACCTGTGAATATAAATACTGAGCAGTTACGGCACGTTCTTCAAAAAATACCAGGTAAAAAGCCTATTCTTTCGTCTTTTTGCTTTTAGTGGGACATATGTTACCAATATTCATATATTTGTTTTCTTGAGGTCTGAGCAATCCTTCTGCTTTTAGACATGTAAAAATGCTGCGTTGTATGCCGCACGAAAACACATATAAATGTTAAGAAAACTTGAGTGAAACAGCATTGCCTGTTTTGAGAATTTGGGATAGACATGGTACTTGAGAGCTAAAGGCACGGAATGCATTGCATGCCTTGCGTTCTTAGTCATCTGAAAAGCACAGAGCAACTGGCGTGTACTAATATCGAACTTGGACGTTTCATTTCAGCGGTGGCAGAGACGCTGGTTCGTCCTCTACGATGACGGAGAGCTGACGTATTCTGTGGACGAACATGTGAGTGTTCCCTTTTCAAGCAATTAAAAAATATGTAGTATCCTGGTAGCTTCTCAATGCAATACGATGGCAATACAATAGAATGTAGTTCTCAATTCAAAATACAACATCTTTTCAAGCTATCGTATCGAGCTTGAGAAGCTATTGTATTTTGCTTACAATACAATATTTGCTTATATACAATACATATATAATAATATAATACAATATGATATAATACAATATAATACAGTATAATATAATATTATAATACAATACAATGCTTATAATACAATACAATATTTGCTTACAATACAGTACGATAGATTGAGAAGCTATTGTATTTTGGGTGTGTGTGGTATCACTTGGAGGATAATGTACCTGTGGGAGTCAAAGTATCTGGTACCTATTAAACCGACCTTCCTGTTTTTAATATTTAACCTTCAATTTATTTTCATCTTACGAGATTTTATTATCTTGCTAGTGTGTGTCTTTTGGCTTTCGATCTGTCTTGAAGTCCTGCTTGCTTTGCACTTTTATGTCTGTTGGAGTTCACAGCTCTGGCATTTTGTGATCAAGAGGTTTTCCAAAACTTCACAGTGTCCTTTGTAATGCGAGTGGACTTTTTTTTTGTTTTAGGTAGTTTTATTTGGTAAAATGCTAGAGAAGTATTCTGTAACCTGCAAGAGAATCTTGGGAGGGGCTTTGCATTGTAACCAAACAGTAGGATACTGCAAAATTTTCTCATTGGATAAACACGTGAAAAAACTTGCTTGCTGTGCGGTTAGTTATACGTAGCAAGCATCATACAAGCATTATACAAGCATCATCTTTTGAAGGAGCTTGTTAAAACAGTGTAAAGTAATTTTGGGCTTGATATGTTTTTGAGGTTTTGAATGGTTTTTATTGCATGAAAGGGACAATTACATGCACTTTTAACATTCAGCATCTGCTGTAATGCTTGCGCATACTTGACCATAATGTTGGCGACTGATGCAAGCACGAGGTGAGTGAACTAGCTGGCCATCTGTCAATGGAAAGGTGTAGCAATACTCAAACGCTTGTGGCTGGTCCCGAAAGTAATACTTAAATTGGCCATGCAGGCAAAACACAAGTTTGGTTCATTCGTAAAATTGCCTCGTTAGAATCATACTGACACCACTTTTAACACACACTTTGCTCAAACAAGCTATGTAATTAGGAAAGAAGAGAATGGCCATGCGACCCACTAGCTCATTTCCTGCAGCAGAACCTATGTCATATGTGCCCAGCTGCACGATTGGCTGAGGCCGGCAAAAGCAAACTCAAATTAGGAAGGGCTTATTAGCTTGCCAAGCGAGCTATTTGCGCTTAAACGTAATGCGTATTCATTTTACAGCAGGAAAAATGGTGCGGAAAACAATGAAAGTTGCAAAAATACACGTAAGCATAGAACTGCCGACGCACTGCTGTTGGTACTGGGCCCACTATGTATACTTTTTTTAGCTGCACAATAGTCTGCCGCTTTGGAGGTGTTTTACCACACACCACACTGGCCGATTGGCGTAAGTGACGTTGTCTTATGTGACCCTGTTTGTCGAGGATACCCCATGTTTCACGAAACGATTACTTTCTACTGTAACAAAAAACAATCCAGGTGCAAATACGGTCAGAAAGAAAGCAACGGCGGACAACGGTCCGTGGATGAGTGTGATAGCGCCATCTGAGAGGTCTGATGGCAAGCAAGGCTGCAGAGCCGAATGACGCAGTGGAAGTTCATTTGAATATGCGCACTTATGACTTCATTGCTGACGTCCCAAAAACACACGATTTGGCGGGAGAATCGAAATTTTCACCTAAATCGATTGATTTCTTAGTGAAGACGACATAATTTGCTGCCGGAGAAGCACTTGGGGCACTACAAAGCACGAAATCTTTCGAATAAAACAAACTTGCATTTTGCCCGCAGGCCCCCTTTAATTAAGGGAAGAAGCATGAAATCATAAGTAAGCACTACTTAGTTTAATGCTTCCTAATTTGAAAAGCAAGTTTGATTTAATTAGGTTGTGCTAGAAGGTAAAAATTCGGTTCAGTTTTGGTCGCTGAGGTGCTGTGCTAGTGCACTTGTCCCTCAGCTTTAACGAAGCAGGGGTGCTTACGCCGCCCGGATTCTGCAGCGGAGTTTCCCAACAGGAGTAGTATATTAAGGAACTTTGCTTTCTGCATTTTGATGATTACTGTTGTTAAAGCAAAGCTTTCTACGCCTCACTGATGGTGACATTGCCCCAAAGCGCGCTGCAGGAAAGCCAGCTCTCTCAGGCAGTGATGATGAGCGTGGATGAAGTGAAAGGTGGTTGAAACACAAAGCTTTCTCTGGTCGAAAACCAGTGTCTTCGAAATCCAAAGTCAAAGACCGAAATCCAAATAGTTACGCCCAAAGCGCATTGTACGAAAGTCAACTTACACAATGGGTTTACACAAAGGCACGTGAAGCGCCTCAAAGAACAAAATGCTTCTTGTGGTCTGAATTGAACCTGGGTCATAGCGTTAGGGAGAAGCCGATGTCTATCATGCCATTCCGGCAGGGTCGAAGCAGTTTGCATTTTGACTTTGACTTTGACGCAGGTTGCATGGGGGAAAGCTTTGTGTTTTAACCATCTTTCTCTTAAAGGGACACTGAAGGGATATGTAAACATTGCGGGATTACTTGCGCAAATTGTAGTCCGGAGTCCCCAGACCATGTTTCGGCCGCCCTGGGCGCGTTGACGCGATTTTATTTAGTAGAAAAATTAATTCGAAAATGCTGTCCTCCTCTCTTTACGCTCGCCCATTTTCTGCGGCGTTTTCGTGTGACGTCGAGAGGAGCCGAGCTCGCAATTGGCTGCGCTACTGCACGGCTCCCCTGCCTTCAGACAGTCAGTCGGCCCAGCGTTTCGTCCGCCGGCCGCCGACGGGTCGTCGCAATTCGTTCGCTCAGTTGAAACGAAGCGAGGACACGTTTGTGAATGGTAGAATCTGCCTTTCTTTACTTGGTTAGTTTGTACACTGTATCTAGCTCCAAGTCAAGGTTGCTTCACACAAGCGCTGCACAAGCGCACATGCGGCGCTTCGCTGACTGGTATGCCAGTAGGAAAATATAAGGCCTCTTGAAGGCGGGAGAAGAGTCAGCGAAGTCAATATAGGTACTAAGGAAATAAAACAACAACTGATATTTTTACCGTTCAGCGTAAAACTAGGGTGCGGGAAGCACTTTTTTGCGCTGGGCGAACAAGCACAGTGGTCAGCAGCACGACTACGCATCTGCGAACGCTTTTCCGTCTACGAAATGCAATTGCTAGACGTGAGCTATTGTGGAAACGCGGGCGACGCTTACTGCACGAGCGCAATACAACAAATAGTCACCTAAGCTGCTTGAAATGCCAAAACAAAATAAAAGTGTAAACTGGTTGTACAATATATACCCTATATTACCAAGGCCAGCGGAGCCCGCTCCGTGGCCGAGTGGTTTGGGGCGTTAGGTATGCCACCGCAAGTATTTTGCAAGTCAGGAGTTCGAATCCCCGCGGGTATGTGCTTTTTTTTTCTGTAAGTTAACTTTTTCGTTTTCCGCCAATGTTTTCTATACTGAGTTCACCTTTTTTTGGGCCGCAACGTTCATGGCTCCACGAACTAGTTCACAAAACGCGCGCAGGCTGGCACTGGCGCGCTAGCGAGTTCTCTTTGGCGTGCTGTTGCAATAAGCACCGACTGCTTGCAGGCAGTGGGCACAGGCCAGAATGAACAGACCCTTGGCCTGGTGCGAACACGCTTTTTACGATACAGGCATGAGGGAGGCAAGCTCCAAATATGGGGGAAAAGCGCATGACATTTGGGCGTCTGCGGGTACGCGGAGGGCGTTCATGCACTGCGTAGGTTTCGGCTAATGAATGCTACGATTCCAAGCCGTCCTAGGAGGCTTATCTTTATGCATTTTTACAGCTGACAACACGGCAGAAGCGCGGTACGATGATTACTGAGTTATTGAGAATGCCCATCCAACAACGCCAACGGTTGTGTTTTACAGAACCGAAACCGAAACTTGTTTGGTTGCTCACCTTGGGCATCGTCCAATCACGGTGCCCGCTCCTCCTAACGTCACAGCTTTAGTTGGTGCGGCCGCCGCAAACCGCGCATGGTAGTTTTTCTTCTTTCGCGCTTTGTAAAATAATTACCGATTTGTCAATCGTAAAAACGATGAAAAGTGTGCTAATTTGAGCCAGTCTACGCAGTGCAAGCAAAAACGGGAGCTCGACAAATTCACTTCAGTGTCCCTTTAAAAAAGGGGCTTTGATTTTAAGTGCAGAGCACTTTAGGGGCTCGTCTTGCTGTCGTAGCTCACTCGCTGTACCTAAGTAGAGCCACACGGCGTTCTGTCGTAGTGGCTGTCGTCGCAGCGTCCCACAGAGGCTTTGAAAGCCAAGTGGTTTAAATACTCCTAAGCGTTCGAAAAGTGAACCACTGGCGCTTGTCATACATCTCCCCGTTGTTTAGCGCAAAGAAAACTGCAGGCACATTTGAGGCAAAATATACGTAACTAACCGGCAGCGCCCACGTTCATTTAGTTGGGAACACTCGTTGCATACCTGCCAGGTTTCCCGAATTGTCCGGGAGACTCCCGAATTTTGATGGTTTTGTACGATTGTACGGCCGAAACGAAAATCTCCCGAATACACACCTGTGCAAGGCCAAACCTTTCTCCCAGTTTTGACACATTGCGCCAGAGCTACCCGACAGTCTAATACAATCCTACAGCGATTGACATCGTGATAAGTGAGGAGGTTAAAAAGCGTAGTCGGCCATTGCAAGTTAAGCTGCTTAGTAACACAGCAACGCGAAATGTGAGAGGCAGTTCAGTATGGTAAAGAAAAATTGCACCCAGTTTCGAGCACCCATCCTACCGGAGAGCGGCTGTAACACGTCCCACTCTGCGCAATGAACGTTTTTTCGTCATCATCATGTCTAACACAACCCTCAGCCACGTTCTTTTGGCGAGGAGTCACAGGTACGAACATTGTTACGCTCTACAGTATTACCAGGACTTCCTGAAAAAGGTGGCGTCAGCCCCACCAAAGATTTAGCATCTGACCAGTGGTGCATACCTCATTAGTTGTTTGGACGAAGCAGTGTAAATAATTGCACTCTGCTGCTACTAATTTTTCGATCCCTTAGCCTCCCCCCCTTGCCCTGTCAGAGCTCCCTAATGCCATCTCGGAGAACCTGGCAGGTATGTCGTTGGGTTGGTTTTTACGATAGTAAGTGAAAAGAAGTTGCAGTGCAACGCCGGCACGTGTGGGAGGAAAAGCAAGTGCAAAAAAGAACAGAACTCTCGCTGGCGCAGTTTCAGGCAGGGTGCTCGCGCAGGAAATTTGAATTGCGTTGGGTGGTCGCAGTGAGCGGATAGCGGCGCTGCAGCCCGTTATGGCGAATCACTGCTCTGCACTTCCGACAGCTTTCACGTTTAGCGGAACGGCTTTAATTTTTTTTGTATTCTCTTTTCTCTTCCAGCCGAACACGATCCCACAGGCGGTGATTGACATGACTAAGGTGGTGGCCGTGTCCCATGCTGAAGAGCTCACCGGGAACCAGTTCTCCATAGCCATCACCACCCCGGACAAAGTACACTTTGTCAAGGGGACGGGCCGCGATGACAGCAAGTGGTGGGTGTCTCTCTGTCCTCTTGAGATCGGAGCGACGCTTGTGGCTCCAAAAATAGAGCAAGGCTGAGCTAATTGCTGAGCGAGGTGTCTTAGTCATTAGCCTCATTTAGGCCAATCAAGCTACATTTGCCCATCATCATGCATCGTTGCAAGCATAATGACAGCGACAACATCCGCCGCATTCTTTATTCATTTCATAACATCTTTGCTGGTAACCAAACTAGAGTTGAGGCTTTTTGTTGTTAGAGATAAAAATTGTCTGGAGTATTTTTTCTTCCCCAAAAAAAGGTCTCGAAATATCTTTAGGTTTTGTGTGTTCCCGAACGCTGTTTAGTTTGGGCAATAAACTGCTTGATAGTGTTTACAGGTTTAAATGTTGAGCGTGTTCTGTATGCATTGTGGGTGGCCTCATTCATGCAGGATGCTTCAGTAACAAGGTTAATTGTTAAACTTGTTCCACCATCAGGCTGAACCTGCAAGATTTTTGTTAGCCTGTGATGACTGCCATCTTAAAAATTACAAATGTAGATCTGCTTTGTGGGCATGAAGAACTTCACCTGCTTTAGAATTTATAGGTACTGCATAAGTTGGAATATAGGTCGAGCCGGAATATAGGCTGACCCCCTTACCTTGCGGCCAAGAAATGGGAAAAAAGTTAGCCAGTGACCGGTATATAGGTCGAGAAGTGACTTTTCGGCATTTTTAGTGAAAAATGTCGAACTACATACCGACTTATGTGGTAGTTACAAAAGAAGGGTCTAATCTGAGCCTGTTTTGTTTGACTCGACTTTGTTTAGCTTGGCACAGGTGTTCTCAGTTACAAAAAGAAAAAGAATCATCTAATTTTACTTTGCTTGGCCTGGCTTGACTTGACTTGGCTAGGTGGTTAAGTTACAAGAAGGTGAATGACGTGATTTAGCTTTGCTTGACTTGACTTGGCTTGGCTTGGCTTGGCACAGGTGGTTCGACGTGCTGTCCCAGTTTCCGAGCAACATGGTGCGAAGCAAGAACAAGCACAATGCCTGCAACCTGGCCATCACGAAGCCCTCGCCAACTGTCAACATCCTTTCCTGCCAGGTGAGCGAATTGGCGGCTGTGTAGCGTCTTCCTGTTTGACTGCTTCAGGCGTTGTTGTTCATTATTATCCTAGGTGAAAAGAACATTTTTTTCTAGCTGGATTATTGAACCAAAAATTTATTCTAGCTAGGAATTCAATTTCTAGCTCATTTCTAGCTGAATTGGGAATTTTTTTCCTCACTGGCAGCTAGCATTTGTCAGTCAAGCCGGGAGAAGATAAAAACCTGCAAGCTGGAAATAATGGTCTCTAGCTAGACTAAGAATTTGTCTAGTTAGAAGCTGTCGATTCCGGCTAGAATCTATTAATGTCGTCAGAAGTGAAACTGGAAATTATGATTTCTTGCTGGAGATGCCATTTCCATTTTCACGGGGGATTATTGAATATTATCTATTGTTACAGAACTGCAAGACGCTGTACTTGTACTTGCCCAGTGGTGTAGCCTGATATTTGAGATGGCACAAAATACGGCACGCAATGGTTGAAGTTATCGGGATAGCTTGTTTTTTCCTCAACTTTTATAGGTGTCAGTGTACAGTTTGAAAAGGGCGGCCCGAAAAATAGCTTGTTATAATTGACGACTGCTAATACAGCAGGCATGATGCACGAAAAAAGGTTGGGTGTGGAGGCAACTCGGTATACCCAGGCTCCGTACATCCAAGTTTCACTGTACAGTTTTGTGTGTCTTGGTGTTGACAAATAGCCGAGTAAACTTCCATACCTGTTAAATAAAGGTCTGATTCACCAGATTCTCTGAGTGTTATAGCTTTAGGAGCGAGCCAGTTTGGCTTTTTGAAGATTTAATGTTAGCATGGATGACATATGTACTTACCAAACATTCTTTTCTTGTTTGCTGGTTCATTCTGGAGCAGCTTTTTATGCACCTAGAATGTGCAACAGTGGCACTGCTTGTCTTGCCGGTGGCAGTTGGCTTGGCTTGGCAGTTACCTACCTGGCTTGAAGCTGCACTCAAGTCTTTTTAGGGGCCATGCAGACAAAAAACAAGTTTGCTTCATTTAAAAGATTTCGTGTTTTATTGTGCCCCCAGTGCTTGTCCAGCAGCAAGCGATGCCGTGATCACTGAGAAATAATCAATTCAGGTTAAAATTTTGATTCTCCCGCCAAATCGTGTTTTCGTGCCGTCCGCCATGAAGTCATAAGTGCGCGTATTCAAACGAACTTCCATTGCGTCATTCGGCTTTGCAGCCTTACTTGCCGTCAGTCCTCTCAGATGGCGCTACCATATTCACCCACAGACCATTGTTCGCCGCTGCTTTGTTTTTGACCATATTTGTACCTGGCTTGCTTTTGTTACTCTGGAAAGTAATCGGTTCGTGAAACGGGGGGTATTCTCGACTAACAGGGTCATGTAAGACACTGTCGCTTATAACAATTGGACAGTGTTGTGTAAGACAACTCCAGAGCAGCGGACTGCTGTGCAGCTAAAACAAGCATAGTTTGCCCAGTACCAACAGCAGTGCGCATCGGTACTTATATGCTTACATGTATTTTCGTAACTTCCATTGTTTACCGCACCATTTGTACTGCTGTAAAGCGAATGTGCATTACATTTAAGCGCAAATAGCTCCTTCGGCAAGCTTATAAGTTATGCCTAATTTGCGTTTACTTTTGCCTACCTCAGCCAATTGCAGAGCTGTCGCATAAGGCATCACAGGTTCTGTTGCAGGAAATGGCTAGTGGATCGCATGGCCATTCCATGTTTTCCTAATTATGTAGCTTATTTGAGCGAAATGTACGTTAAAAGTGGCATCTGTATGATTCTAATGAGGCAATCTTTCGAATGAATAAAACTTGTGTTCTGTCTGCATGGCTTAAGGGAGGGATGGTACAGCTCCTTTCATTCGTACTTGTGTTGGGGCACAGAGGGCACATTCTTAAGCCTGCAATCATGTTTTCCCAGAACCAGTACGACGATCACGGATTGGGCACCAAGGAGGCCTACCGCAATGGCAGCGTGGACATCCAGCCCACGCAGCAGCCACCGGAGCACCGAGCGAACGGCACGACAAACTCTATCACGATTAACAACCGAGAAGGTATGGCAGGCATACTTTTCTTGTATTTGTATCCTTGTAGTGAGGTGCGGAATCTGCTAAGGCGCCGATCCGTGAGGACGCTGGATGTTACTCATTATCAGGGATGACATTTTATACTTTTAAACGCGTAAGCATTCATTTCTACATGGACTCGTCGAGGAAACCTGTCTGTTCATTTATAACGGTTGAGGTGTCACATGCTCGCTGGACACGAAAATGCTTGTACAGTCAAACCTGACTATATCGAACTCGTTTGCATCGATTGATCCTTTATATCGCACTATTTCTGGACATGCTACATTTACAGTGAGAATATATAGCAAAAACTATGCTCATATCGAACAAAAGTACTAGCGAAAACCAATAGACCGAACGCTAAATGCCGCAGAATGCCGCATTAGCTACAGGCCTGCTATGAGTGGAAGTTCGCCAAAAGAAATGCTCTGGTGGTCCATAAAATTCCACCCTTGACTGTGCTTACGTAGTAAAGACTGCTCGTCAAGCAGAGGGGGCTGATATCCGCAATTTCTTTCCAGCACACGTCCCCAACCACAATGGGGTGCCACTCTGCCGGCTTGACAGGTGAGTTGCATTTTTTGTTTGGCCACCAGTCTCGCAGTTTAAGCCTCGGAAGCATGGTGGTGCTTGTACTCTGTAAAGTGATTTACACATTTATGGGTGAAAATCATTTAGGGTGTAAATCACTGTAAAAGGATGTACACCCTTAAAGGTGTAAATCATTTTACAGTGATTTACACCCTTAAGGTTGTCACACTTTTATAGCTAACACCCTCACACCCTAGCAAGAACACCATAGCAAAAAAACGAGCATACACTCTTTTGAAGGGTGTTTTCTTTGTTTTTTCATAGGCTGTAGGAGTGTTAATTATAGACAAAAGGGCATACATCATTTTATAGTGTACATACAATTGCACTTAACGGCTGTGCCAAAGCTCCGAATTTTGTTGTTAAGTAAAGGTGTGTACGCTCAGATTTGGCTTCTCTTTCAGTAGTAGGGTGGGAGCTATTGTTTGATTGATTGATTGATTGTGGGGTTTAACGCGCCGACGCAACGCAGGTGATGAGGCGCGCCGTACTGGAGGGCTCCGGATTAATGTTGACCACCTGGGGATCTTTAACGTGCGCCGAAATCTCGAACACGGCATTTTTGCTTTTCGCTTCCATCAGAAAAGCGGCCGCCATGGTCGGGAAATGAACCCGCATCCGCATCCAGCATAAAGCTATTGTTTGCACTGAGTTACGACAGTACAAGTGGAAGGGTCGTCCACAAGGAATTTAATTGTGGTGGCTTGAATACGACTGTGTATTAGATAGAGAAGAAATGAAAGGACGAACTGGTGCAGAGCAATGCAAGTGAAGTAGTACAAACAAAAATGCAGAGGTAATGTGGTAATACCAATGCAAAAGCAATAGCAAACTGCGTGTACAGTAAATTGTTGCTTTAACAAAATTGCTTCATTCAAAATCATGCTTTATTGGATTTGGTTCATGGTCCCCTTGGAAGTGCAATGAGAGGGCAAAAATTTTGCTTTTAATCAAATATTGCTTATAACGAAGCCAGTTTTGTTTCTTAAGGAGAGACACTGTTACAAGGGACACTTGGTTATAAGAGACATTTGGATGAAGACAGCTTGGTCGGTTTCCCTATGTCCACCATGTTAGCAGCATTGCGCTTACAAGCGACCTTGGTTGCCAGAGACATGTTTCCTAGGCCCCTTAAGTGTCTCTTTTTGTGAGTTTTTTACTGTAACAACAGTTTACTGTAGATCAGAAATCTTACGGTGTGCTGAAATGTCGCCTTAACAGGCCATGGAATGAATAATGATTGGAGTAAGACTTAGGTACAGGAAACAAGCTTCCTGGATCAGAGAACAAACTCGAGATTATATTGTAGTCCAAATTAGGAAAAAGGAATCGACTTCGGCTGGCCACGTAGTGAGACGGAATAACAACTGGTGGACCACGAAGGTAACAGTGGATACTGAGGGATGGTCTAGAAAAATCACAAGGCCATTAGCTCGATGGAGGGATGAAGTAATAAAATTCATAGGCAAAGATTGACTCTGGAAGCTAAGGATATCTAGCGGAGTGAACTTAAATAGGCTGATTATAATGATGATGACGACGAACATCCATTAAACATACACGAGGAGCTTTTTTTTCGAAATGAGTCAGATCCACGTGAACCGCAATTTCATAAACAAAAGAAAATTTGTGAACGGACCTAAATGCGCCGTTGTTAAAGCTAACTTCTCCTAGCTGACATGTAAAGTATATCACGTAAATAGCTTTGACAGCGTTGCATTTAGGCCCGGTCACAAATTTTCCCTTGTGTATGAAATTCTGTCCAGGTAAATTTGGACCATTTCGCAAAAAAAAAAAAAAAAAAAAAAAAAAAAAAAAAAAAGAAGGAAGGAAGCTCACACTAACACGTGAGACTTGAAGGTAGCGAAGCTGTACACCACCTTCACGACCATGCTTAAGTCCACGATTGCAGCCGATCTGCTTCTTCTTTGCTGCCGCAACAACCTTTGCTCCATCATTGTTGCTATAAGTGTGAGCTTCTTTCACTTCTCTGGAAGTGATAATCATTGGACATCACCTTGGAGGGGTGTACGCTATGACGTGTCTTTCCCGTTCCGAGCAGGTGTTGCCACGATTGTGGCGAATGCTGGAGTTTTTTTGGGGGGCAAATGTTGGCCAATCTCCATAAGTGGGTATGCTTGGCTTGACAAACGTGCACCGGGGACACTCGGCAGTCATCACGAGGAATGCATGCACGAGCGCTAGGCTTTTTCTAGGTTTTGTTAACTGCCGGGTGGTCGCCGCAAGGCCCGCACTCACGTGCGCGTGCTCGGCAATTTCTTGGTATTTTTAACTGCGGACACGAAAAATTATGATTTGCTAAACAGCCTCGCTGTTAAAAAAAGCTCTTCGCATTACTTTGTGCCTACTGCATGTCTTCCCCCTCATTGCCAATAAGCCTGCATTGCGTGCTTACCTGTGCCAACAATCCGCTCGTTGCAGCAGCGGTAATGGCGGCGGCGGCAGCGGTGGCGGCGTGGCCTACATGGATGCGGACGCGCTGGCTAAGAGCCGCAGCCGGCGCTACCTCAAGCGGGAGAGCCGGGGCCTCAAGAGCCAGCGCAGCCGGTCGGACGGCGTGGCCAAGATGGTGCCCGGTGCGTCCCGGGCCTCGGAGCTGCTGCCGGCCGAGTGGGCCGGGGAGCGGGGCGGGGACCACCACTCGTCGTCCCTGCGCAACTCCTCGGCCAGTCCCCCGCCATGCCCGTTCCTGCACAACCCGGTCTACCTGCTGCTGGCCGAGCCGCACGGGGGTGCGGCCAAGCCGGGCGCGGCAGGCAGCAGGGACAGCAAGAACAAGCAGAGTGCGTGAGGGGAGGGGAGAAAGGAGGTGGAGAGAGATAAGGGAGAGCGGGAGAGATATAGGGAGAGGGGGTAAAGAGGAAGAAAAGGAAATATGGAATGAAAGAGGGAAAGAGTGAGAAGGGTAATTTAACAAAACTTTGTTGGGGGGCTAGTTGGTTCATTATTCTTAAAGGGGCACTGACACAAAAATTTTGCATCTTGTTTTTTTTGTTGCGATAAGTAGCTAGTGACCTACTTATAACGTGTAGAAACCTCATTTGCTTCAGCGTGCGACGGTTGTTTAATTAGAGGCATTTTCAATGCGGCCAGTCGCAGTTTCGGTTTCAGCGAGTGCCGCGAAACGATGGATTTTGTGGATTTTGTGTGAACAAAGCTGACCACGTGACCGTCGGAGGGATATCACAGTTACAGAGCAGAGCCGCCGTAGCACTGTCGAATCCGCATCGACGGCAGTTTCTGCGAATGCCCCCCCCCCCGTACTGATCTCGTGAGGCGCCTAATTAAAAAAATTCCCCCGCATTTCCCCGAGGGGGAGAATGTGAAAGTGCGAATGCACGGTTGTCGGCCCGCTTGCGGCGCTTGCGCTCGGCCCCCGCAGCCCACCGCCTCGCCGCCTTCTCTTCCATCTCTTCCATCGGGTTTGTAGTATCACGTGTACACCACGCAGTTATCAAGCCGCTATAACGCCGCTCAGTCACCAACGCACGCCGCTGACGACGTAGTTTGAATGCGTTAAAGATATAAGGCGCGTCACTAACACTGATATCAGCGTCGCGTCCGTGGCTTGGTCGGTAGAGCGTCGCGCTGCGGCCGCAAAGTCCTCGGATCGAAACCTGGCGCCGGATGCTGTTTCTTTTTTAAATATAGAGGAGCACTGCGGACGCCGCCGCCGCCGCCGCCGCCGGCGGTGGATGGTTTGGGGTCGCTTATAAAGTGCATTCGCACTTAAAAGCGACCGTGGATGTGACGCAGGCGCTGCGAGTGCAAATGCTACCGCGGCTAACGAACGACGCGCGCCGCTCGAGACGGTGGGTGGCAAGACGCGCGCTGGGAGCAGCCGGCCGGTCTGCCTACAGGTCCGCCTACAGATGTGTTCGGCTTAGCACTGCGGCGGATATTCGAGTGCCGCTCTCGTAAGCGGTGCAGATGACAATTTTTAATGCAACCCGCCATGGCATCATTAACTCCTTTCTCATGTAAGCCACCATGGTTGGGACTTGGGGACAATTTCGTGCAGCGGTAACAAGCTATCACTCGAGCTACCTGCGCCGGCGTGGGCCACTTCGCGGCCGTGGCCGCCGCCTGCACAGCGACCGTGCGGCTTGCTCAGTGGGCTTTTCGTGCCTCCGGCGCGTTTCCGCATCCAATGGTAATAAACAGTAATAGAAACAGAGTGCCTGGAACCGCTGTAGAACTTTGGTTGCGGCCAGCTGCCCGATGAGCTGACGAAATCACGGCGCCTCCGCCGCCAACGATCTGGTCGTTCATTCTCGAGAGCAGAAGCTCCGCCCTCCGGCCCTCCGATTGGAGCGGCGAGCCGGCAGTGCGGAAGCGGCAAACACAAACTCGTGACGTGTTTGGATGTTGTTTATTTACACTTGCGCGTGGTCCTCTGCTGGCCGCTCGGTTGCGTTTCGCACACTTCAAAATTGATTTTAAATATGTTCTAGGCTGTATTCACCGCTGATATTTTGCAGATGATGTATATGTATTCCCACCAATCTATCTCCGAAGTTATCTCGCCTTCAAAATTTTGTGTCAGTGCCCCTTTAAAAATGTTTGTATCGTCTTTGGTTTTTCGCGCTAAACATTTTTAAGAATAGTGAGAAGGGGTCGAGATGAAAGAGAGGAGGGGAAGGGAGGGGGGGAGGGATGAAGGGAAGTTTGAGAGTAGGGGGCTGCACATTGAACGGGCTGAGGTGAATACGAAGCAAACACAAGCGAAGAATGAGACAAACAAGCCTTTGGTGTCTGAAATGGGCATTCATTCAAAATGGTTCCTTGCCACTGGTGCCACCAAATTTTAATGAGCTGTAAAATTAGTTCCAAGTGGTGCATCAGAAAAAACCGCTTCTCTTACTGCATTCACCAGGGTTCATAGTATTTGAAAATATAAATATTACAGTTCTGTGACTAGTGCTGTTTTGTCTATTGTTCCCCCCAGAAATGACTAATTATATATTATTATCTTGGGAACTAATTGGCCAACTGAAAAAATAATTGCATATTTGAAATCAGCAGGAAAAAAGCAGCAAGACTGGCAAGTTTCACACAGTTTGCTTACGAAATTAAAAGGAGCTATTTTTAAGAACAGTGTCCCCCCTCAAGTCAAGTTGAGCAACATCAAACCCAGTTGATTAATTTAAGTTAATTTACCGTCAATTGACCATCAATTGACTCTCCCCTCCAGATGCGGCGCCCCTGTCGGCCCAGCAGTTGCTCCTGAATCGGTGGCAGAACGAGCTCAAGGGCCTTCCACCATCCCCAAACCTGCTGCACCAAGATGGCGGCCGGCCGTGGCGAACAGACGAAAGCTCGCGGATGCGCGACGGCGGCGACGGTGGCTGCGGCGTGCCGCACTCCCCTCCGTGCCGGGACTTGCCTCCGCAGTGGAACGTTGTGCTGCCACCCTCAGGTGGAGGCTCCCACGAGAAGCACCTGGTGAGCTCCCCTGACAATTATTGCGTTTATTATCAGTGTCTATTATCTATTGTCTATTGGCAGTGTCTGTTATCATGGCGACCGTTGGAATTACCGTCGGAAATTTCTCACGGCAGTCATTTCCAGGGTTGCCAGGTCCTCAGAACAGAAGGTCACCGGAAAATTACCAAAAGAAGCCAGGAAAGTCGCCATCTTGAACTCAACGTTTTGTCAAAGAATTAAAGCATTTCCCCATGGACCGGTTGGTAGACTGAAAAGTTCTGATAAGATAATCTCCGAACACACGGGGCGGGCTTGAAACCGGACTTCCATTGTGCCAACCTGGTGGTTACTTGAATATCGTGAAAAAGGATTGGTTCTAGGTCGGACAATACATGCATCGACCGTGAAGAAGGAGTACAACATTACACCTTCATCCCGTAAACCACGTATCGATATACATTTAGATTGTTTGTCGATGCGTTTACTTGGTATGTGAAAAATCGTCTCATGGGTTTGTTCTTTGTTTGCGATTTTGGTCTTTGAAGGTTTGACATTCGATTGGATGCCCTTTCAGCGAAGGCTGGATGCTCTTTTAGCGAAGGTTTCGATGCAGTTTTGACACAGTTTTGATGTGAGACAGCTTTCGCCCTTCTCCCAACTTTCCTTAGGAAAGGATGGTAAATTTTGTTTCTCTGGTGTGGTTGCAAATTGGCACTTCAAGTGACGGCAGCACTGGCCTTTCTGGAAAAAAAAAAAGGGGGAGGGATCGGGTGGCTGTCAGAAGATTGCTTAAAACATGGTGGGTGGCGCCTTAAGAACGGTGTCATTGACTTGTTATCCCTGGCGACGCTGTGGCTCTTTGTCTTTTTTCAATGGCTGTTTGAGAGGTTATTCGAGGGAAAGATGTGAGCATGCACATGAGTACAAGATTGTCGGCACAGGGGAAAGATCCCCAGGTGGTATAAATGGTACCACCTAGGGATCTTGATAAATGATACCACCGGCCACTGGACCGCATTGTAAAAATGAAATGTTGAACTTTCCTGTGCAGTCACGTGGGGTTCCCGACGGCTGCGGCCAAGGTGGAACGGCGCTCGACGCAACGGCTTGCGACAGCAAGATGGTTCAGCACTTGGGGGAGGCCATGCCTGAGGTATGTGAGAGTCAATTTCACGTGCAGAACCCTGTTTGTTAGGGCCCTAGTTGATTTTTGCTTAGAAGCATGTATATTACTTGGCCAATAATGTGAATAATATGCTAGGATATTTTTTAACACGGAAGTATTTTATTTCCACATACACCAAGATTTCACTGACGTCATATCCGTCACGGGAATGACACCAGTACAACGGAGCAAGCGGACTGTAAAGGTTGCACCCCTGCGCACTGGGTCTTCTTGCGGGGAAGCAACCTTTAGTACTAAATAGTATGTTATATTTCGGTTTGTTCATTTTCCAGTTTTGAATTTTAACTTGAAGGTGTTTTATGCCGGCATACACCAAGATTTCACTGACGTCATATCTGTTACGGAAATGACGCCAGTACACCTTTGCCGAAGCGACCCGCCAGCAGGACGTTGCTCACCAAGCACACCCACAGGACAGCTGCCGACCCGCAAAACATGCTCAGCTTTAGATTTCGCTGCACATTTCACTTCCGTGTTTGACTGATTCCTATGACAGAGGAATCAACCACAGTTTTTTTTCCTTTGTTTTGTGAACATGAACATTTATTTTTACTTGCTCTGGAATCTAGTCAGGGGTAGTTCAGATTATGTCTAGGTTCCTCTTAGTTTCTTTTCCTCCTAACATCTTGCTCTCTCAGGTTTTTTTATTTTTGTAAAGTTTTGTTTGGTGTAGAATGAAGGTAAACTTTGTATCTTGCGTGGAAGACAGATCATTTCGCATAGCTCTGGTCATCTCTTGGTTGTTTCTCGGGGCTGTGATTATTTGTTACTTGTCTGAAGCCTAGTCAGGTGCAGCTGTTTAAAGCATTGCTTATCTGTAGTTTTTTCTTGGTGATTGCTCTGTTAGGTGGGATGCTTTTATTCTGGGATCATACATTTTTGTAACTTGCCAAAAAAGTGATCTGTTCGGTATTGATCGAATGTTGAGTAAAAGCCATTTGAATTTTTTTCTGCTTACCAGTATGAAAAACTGCAAATAAATGACGTTTGGCTCTGGAAATCTGCTCCCAAACAGGCTTAAACTGCTCCAAAATTCAACTTTTGATTCTCCAAAGCTGCTCCAACTAACCTTTTACTGCTCCAAAGCAGCTCCTAAACAGCATTATTTCTGCTCCCTGAGCTGCCCCACAAGGCCCAAGTCCACTTCCACCCCTGCTTAGCCCAATGCTGTGCACGGTTTTTGTAAAAAAAGGGTGGTTTGGTGTCTTTTAGGTTGTTTTGGAGGCAGGGTATAACGTACCAACTTGTTGGTACGCGATAGCGTACTAATCATGGTGTACGCATGTCCTACCAACCAGAAGTGCCTGGCTTGTATCTCGGAATGAAATATTCTTCCTGTGAAACCACGACCTTCTTCGTCCTGCAATTCGGACGATGATGACATGGGGGTGATGATGATGATGGTGATGATGGGACTGTGACCGTGCGACGCAGGATCTCTTTGTCAAGAAAGGCTGGCTCATGCGGCTCGGTCCGGACGGCGAGTGGTCCAAGCACTGGTTTGTGCTCCGGAACGCCTCGTTGACCCACTTTGACGACCCCTCAGCGGAGGACTCTGGCGACCCGAGCGCGACCCTTGACCTCCGGATGGTCCGTGAGGTCAAGGAGGTCGATTTGGATCGGAGCTACGCCTTTGTCATTGCGGTGAGCTCGGAGACCGCCTCGTTTGAACTCACTTGACCCGGCTGCTTCTAGCTGTATAGTTAGACGCACTCTGTTGTAACTGTGGGAGTTACGTTGAGGCTAAGCTTTTCATCGCATAACGGCCAGGGAGAAAAATTAGATAACTGGGTATGCATGCCAAGGGTGTTTTTTGCAGTGAGTCTCTTGTGGTCTACTCGGTGTCTTGTATCTCAGTGTCTTGTATTTCCTGCAATGTGTAAGTTCCATGAAATGCGAGACATTTAACCCTTTTCAGTGCGCAATTTTTCGCCTCCTTTGGGAACGATCTGAAACATCCGTTTTTTTTTTTTCTCTGTCATTCAGTGAGGGGCTCCAAATTAAATTTCATGTACCACTTGTTTTCTTCTTTTTAACACTTTTTGGTGTATTGCTTTTTGCAGCGATAGTATATTCAACATATACTCGCGTGACACGTTAAAAGGCAGTGGGACACTTTCAGGTCTTCTGCTCCGCCTCGGCTGTTGTTCAACCTCTTCCCCGTAGCGGGCAACAGCCCCACACTAGAATGTCATTAGAGCAACACTGGTGCCAAGCAAAACAACACCAGTGAATTCTAGTGCAGTGGAGGCTACAAGGAGCCAACCTACACCTACAGAATACGCTGTGGCTGTTTCCTAGCCCAGCAAAGCTCCTCTAATTTCGCCTTGATTCGGACCACAGGAGAATAGCAAAAATGCAAAAGGCGCAAAAATGGGCGAGTCAGAACAGATTTCAAGCAACACAAGTCAGAGTAGGACCAAGCTTTTACTGTATCACCCCAAAAAAATGTAATTGTGAGGAGCGTGTAAACAAGTTCTACTTTTGGAGGTACCTTATTTATTATTCATTTATTTACTTATTTATAAATAGTGCAATCCCTGTTTAGGGGTTTTCACAGAGTGGGTTACAATGCAAACAAGAAGATTTCATATAAGCAGGCGATTAAGCAAGCCAGTATATAAAATGCAAAAGTATTCACGAAAGCACACACTTACAATCCCCAGTGCAAAATTAAAACATACGGGGTTACACAGCTTAGTGGACATACACATTTATACACTCTTGTTGAGGCTAAAAGAAAATAACGGAAAGGAGTGCTGTGAAACTTCAGTGTTGGTTAGTTTGTTCCAGTCATTTATAGTTCGTGTAAAGAACAGATATTTGAAGTATCTTTAGTTTAAGAAGTGTCCGATCAGTGATTGTGATCTTTTTTGTTTATTCCCTCGCTCCTCCCTCCCTCTCTGGTGTTGCCATGGCAACCGGAAACAGCTCTGGGAAGCCGACGAAGTGGTGCTGTGTGCGGTGACGGCGGGCATCCGCACCAACTGGGTGCAAGCGATCCGCCAGGCAGTGCGGAACCGGAGCAGCGCGAGCGTCCTCGCCAAAGACACCAGTGTCGCACCGCCGCCGATGGTGTTGGCAGCAGTGGCAAAGTCATCTGCTCCGCTGACAGCGGTAGCGGCAGCAGCCACTGCGGCACCACCAACGCTGGCTGCCCTCGAGGGACGACTTCCGATCGAAACGTCGTCGAGCGACGACCACTCCGAGTATTTCTCTATTGTTGACGAAGATGAGGAAGATGTTGGGGAGGATCCGTCGCGGGCACTCCCTCCGTCGCCTCCGCTCAACCGGACTGCCATCTCGAGGTGCGAACAACAAGTATCCTCATGGTACTCATTCACGTGTGGGCGAAACATCGTATACCCTATTTTCGTGCGTATAACTTGCCCATGCATGTAATCCGTACCCCTCTTTCAGTCCGCCAGAAAAGGAAAAAAAATCCTCGTGTGTTGCCCGCACATTCGATACAGGAAAGGCTGCACCGAAGCTACTGCTCAAGCAACACATCACATGCCATGTATACAGAAAAAGCATATATTTAGCAAGTAGAATACCCTGACTGCAAGGCGAAAGTCACAATTCGCTAATAAAATTCAGCTGTTAGAGTGCGCTCGTCCTTGTTCTTTTTTTTTTGTAAGTTTTGTGCAATTGCATGCCATAGAAGGCTTAGTCAGTGTTACTGCGTAGGAGAGAGAGAGAGAGAAAAGACTTTATTGACTAGTAACGGTCCGGTGGCGCCGATGGTGTCATCCGGGCCAGCCCTAGGAGCTTCAGGTCAGGCGTCCGGCGCTCGGCCCCAAGGGGCTCGCGCCGCCTACCCGCTGCCTCTTCAGGGCCTGCCGGACGCACTGGACGACTAATTTCTGGGTGTTGTAGTCTGACGAGGTGATGGCTCTTCGCACTGTCACTGGTAGCTGTCGGATGCTTGAGGGTGCGGGGTCTTGGGGTGTGCACTGTAGTATGTGGGCCAGCGTGCCGCGAGTGGCGCGGCAGACGGTACACTCGGATGTCTCGTAGATTGCGGGGGCTATGTGGCGGCCCAGTACTGGTGTGAGCACAGAGTCTGTCTGTATTTGGCGATAGAGGGTCCCCTCGCTTCGAGTGAGGTTGGGGTGTGGGGCCGGGAACCGTCTCCTGGTGTCTCTGTACCACCGTAGTATGGTGCCATAGTCTTCGAGTGGTGTAGGTAGCGAGTAGGGCGCATCTTCATGGGATCTCCGTCCAGGATTCAGGGGCGTGGGGGGAGACCTCTCCTGGGGGGCCGCCCGACTGGTGAGTTCGCGAGCGGCCCGGTCCGCAGTGATGTTGCGGTTGCGGGCGCAGTCTGAGCTTCATGGCACAACACGCATTGCTGTGAAGCTGCACTGAAGGGAAAACCACGCGTATTACCCGCACCCCTACTTTGCCACTGAAATTTTTGCATTTTTGGTGCGGGTTATACGCACGAAAATGTAGTATTTTTAATCTCTTTGTTAAGAAGGGTTGGCCCATGCGGTGCATCGTCATCATCATACTATGATGATGGTGGTGGGGCTTCGAGTGTGGTGATGATCATGCTGGAGGTTTGGACGTTCGTACCCTCATTTAAACCAATCATGCCTGCAAATTTTTTTTTTTTTTTTTTTGCTATATGGCAAGGTTACTAGAGCAAAATACCGGTAGAGTTGGATGTACACAAACAAAACGATGACGATGATGGTGTAGGGGTGGTGGTGACAGTGATGAATATTGTGACGAAGGTTCATACTTTCATTTTTATGGCTCATGCTCATCAGTTATGTTAGTTTCATGACAAAATTATTATTAAAATGTGCATGTATAGTTATGTGGATGCAAAGATGCTGTCGATAATACCGTATTTATTCGATTATAAGGCGGTCACGATTATAAAGCGAGGGTGCTGTTTGGAGAGTCGAAAAAAATCGCTATATTTATATACTGAGCTTCGAATATAAGGCGGCGTAAAACTTTGAGACTAGGGATTGTGGAAAAAACCTCCCCTTACATTCGAATAAATACGGTAATGATGGAAAGGACACTGATGGGTGATGTAAAATTTGTCTGGTTGTTTTCCTAAGGGTAAAGTTGCAGGTACCGTGGCTCTTGTTTCAAGTTCTTTTTTCTTTTAGGCCAATTTACGTGCATTTTTTTTATTCGTAAAAAGAGCAGGACATGTGTTTTTTTTTTTTCGTGCATCATTGTTCTTGCTGGTATAGTGTTGTTCATTGCGATGACAAACTGGGAAAAATGTGTCGGGTAGCATTTATTTATTTATTTAGTTATTGCACCTCAAATTCCCCGAGTAGGGGTATTACATGAGGGGTTTATTAAGGAATGCGAAGCACTTTTGGCTACTCAGTGCAGTTACGAATTACACCCTGGGAGCAAATTCATTCAGTATCCTTTCTGGGAGAGGTAGGTAACATTGAAATGAATTGATTGTGATTATCGAATGCGTTCTCCGAGAAGGTAGAAATTCGATCCGAAGGCCAGCCGATTTTAATACTTGCAGTTTGCTTTATAATAAAACCAACAAATCTTCGGCAGACCCGGCGCGGTGCCTCAGTGGCTAAGGCGTTGCGTTGCTGAGCAGGAGGTCGCGGGTTCGATTCCCGGCCGCGGTGGCTGCTTTTCTGATGGAGGTGAAAAGCGAAAAAGCCCGTATGTTCGAGATTTCGGCGCACGTTAGAGATACCCAGGTGGTCAAAATTAATCCGGAGCCCTCCACTACGGCGCGCCTTATAGCCCAGTTGTAGCTTCGGCGTGTTAAGGGGGGACACTGCTCTTAAAACAGCCTCCTTTAATTGATAAATAAACGCTGTGAAACTTGTCATTCTTGCTGCTTTTTTACCACTGACTTCAAGCATGCCATTATGTTTTGAGAAAGTTCCCAAGATAATTAGAGATCATTAGTCATTTTTGGTCAAACAGTAGACATAACAGTGTTGGTCATAAAACTGAAATCTTGGTTTTCCAATACTGAGAACCCTGGTGAATGCAACAAGAGAAGTAGTTTTTTGATGCGCAGCCTGGAGTTAATTTTACAAAGCTCATTAAACTTGGGTGTTTGAAATGGGCGTTCGAAATGGTTCCTTGCCACTGGTGCCACCAAAGTATAATGAGCTGTAAAATGAGTTCGTATATCAAAAAACCAATTCTTTGATTGCGTTCACCAGGCTTCATAGTATTGGAAAATATAAAGACTACAGTTTTATGGCTCACACTGTTTTGTCTTTTGTTCCTCCAAAAATGGGCAATTATCTTGGTAACTATGACTGACTCAAAAACTGATGCCATATTTGAAATCAGCAGAAAAAAAGCAGCAAGTCTGACAAGTTTCACAGAGTTTACTTAAAAATTAAAAGAAATTGTTTTAAGAGCCATGCCCCCCCTTAAACCCCATCATCAACAAATATAGGGCAAAGGCGAGAGGAAGTGATGGGGGAGAGTTTTGCATCCTTCAGTCAATGTCCAGTGGCTGATGACTGGTGATGGCAATGATGATTCACTGCATAGGAATGTCGACTAACATGAATGTGCTTGCATCTCTTTCAGGGTGAAGGAGCGGGCAAGGTCTCGGTCCAACTCCCGGTCTAGGCAGAGTCGGCGGCTGCGGTCGCCCCAGCCGACTCAGGGCACCGAACCGGTCCCGGCCGGTTCGTCCAACGATCCGGACGAGGCAGCCCACAGCGACCGTTCGAGCAGCTGGGATCGGACTGCGGTCAGTTGGCTGGAACACCTTCACATAGTTACTGCTCTCTGCGTAACCCCAGCAGCTGAAATTTGCAAGGCGCAACCAGAGGAGTTGTAGCAGAGAGTTTCATACTAATATATACTAAAGGGCGATCAGTTTTGCAAAAACTAAAGGGAAAATGAGATTTCAGCACAGATCCCCAGGTGGTCAGAATGAATACGGAGCCCTCCACTACGGTGCGCCTCATCGTCTGAGTTGCGTCGGCGCGTTAAACCCTACTATCAATCAATCAATCAATCGAAATCAGTCGCTGCAATCGCGTGCCGTCGTGGGTGCCATAGCACCTTGCAACAATCCTTGCCTACTTGGCTTGGCTAGCCACGCGGCTTCTTTTTACTCTTGAAGCCAAAATCAACAAGAAATGGTAACATTTTTTTGTTCTTCTTTCATGAAGGCCCCAAGTAATTCCTGACAAATAAATCTTTGCAGCTCCACTTTTTTATTGATAAAACAACTTTAAGGGGACACGCGGGTCGAAAAAACGCAATTTTTTCGAAATATGTCAATTTTTTGTTTTCCCTTGCATTATCATCTTTGACTATCCTTCTTTCATGGGTAAAAAAATGAAAACGAAATACGAACGAGAACTTAGTGAAAAATGTGTCTAAACGACTCGCAGTGACCCAGGAAATCGCGCAATCAAGCCAAATTTCGGCCATGTTTGAGAATTTATTCCGCACGGCAGCGTGGCTCGCCGCCATTTCGGTCACTTGAGAGACGTAGATCAAGCCTTCTTCTCTCGATCGAGCCGCTCGCCAGTTTCGTATCTTCACGTAAAAAATTAAAAAAAAATATTTCTTCCCGCTTGTTTTACGAGCTCCTACTGGGTATTTAAATCACGTGACGCGAAATCGCGACCGCCATTGGCTGTCGCCGTGTGCATCGTTCTGCTTTCAACGCTTCGCACTTCGCTTGAGCCTAGAGCTACTTTTTCTATCTCCTTATCGTGACTTTTCTGTCATGAACGGCGAGGACAAGCGTGACTTTCGTCGCCGGAAGTTCCGGACTTCACGCCTGTACAAGGGAAAGAAGCGCAAGCGGCGCAGCATTGCGACGACCACGGCCAACGCCGGCACGGCCGGCACGGCGAGGCCTAACGGCGACGGGCCTTCAAGCGTGGCAAACGCGGCTCAACCAGGCGGGGCTGATTTTATCAGCGACGCTATCGGCTTTGTAAGCGCATCGGAGAAGAAGTTATCAACCTTCCAAGGTGAGGAGACAGCCAGCAACGGCAGCGGTGCAAGCGCAGTCATCTGTGAAGTCGGCGCTCTGACTGACCTTGTGAGCGGCGCGGTGTGCGCGACGTGTGGGAAGTGCGAACTCGTCGTGGTTGAGGTTGCGAACAGGCGGAAGGGCCTCGCATCGGTACTGGAACTCAAGTGCAAAAACGAGAAGTGCCCTGCGGGAGTGATTTCTTCTGTTTACTCATCGCAGCGCGCTGCCGCCACCGGTCGCGGAGGCCGCGACCCGGAACTCAGCAGGGGAAGTCCCCGTGATAGTTTCGCCATCAATGTGAAAGCGGTACTCGCTGCACGCGCGGTTGGCATCGGACACGATCAGCTGCACAGGTTTTGTGCCATTCTTGGTCTACCGAAACCCCTGCACCAAAAGACGTTCCACAACATTGCCAAGAAAGTTCATGCCGCGGCCACAAAAGTCGTCTCTGACAACCTTGCTGAAGCAAGACAAGTAACTGCGTCGCAAACTGGTCAGACTGACATCGGTGTGATGTTTGATGGTACTTGGCAGAAGCGAGGACACAAGAGCCACAATGGTGTTGGCACTGCCATTTCTCTAGACACTGGTCTCTGCCTGGATTTCGAGGTGCTGTCCAACTACTGTCAAAGCTGCAGCCGCCACCAAAAGCTTGATGAGCAAGAGGAGGAAGTGTGGCAAGCTTTTCATTCCCCGGTGTGTGAAAAAAATGTGAACTGCTCATCCCATGCCATGGAGACAGAAGCAGCACTGCGCATCTGGCACAGGACGCTATCGTACAGCCTGCAGTTCACGACATTCCTGAGTGATGGAGACAGCAGCGCCTACACGGCAGTGTGTCAAGCAGGAGTTTACGGGCCAAAGGCAGTGACAAAGGAGGACTGCACAAACCATGTTGCCAAACGTCTTGGTACAGCGATGAGGAAGCTGAAGACTCCATTGCCACGTGGAGAGAAGCTGGGTGACAAGGTCATTGAGAAGCTGCAGCACTACTACCAGATAGCAATAACCAGCAACAGGGGTAGTTTACGTGGTATGTACTGCGCCATCTGGGCATCGTTTTTCCATTCTTGCTCAAGCAATGAAGCAAATGTGCACAAGTTTTGCCCCAGCGGGGATGAGTCGTGGTGCAAGCACAAGAGAGCTGAAGCCTTGGGAGAACCAGCTCCAGACCACACTCCACTCCTAACCAGAGCTCAAGGAAAGGCGCTGCTGCCCATCTACAAGCGCTTGACAGATGCCCAGCTGCTTACCCGCTGTCTGCAAGGAAAAATGCAGAATGCTGCCGAGTCCCTCAACAGCAAGATTTGGATGCTGTGCCCAAAGACCCGCTTTGCCTCCCGGACTGTAGTGGAGACGGCCACCGCTCTCGCAGTGTTGTGGTTCAACAGGGGCCACACTAGCTTTGAGCAAGTTCTCCAAGAACTGGGAATCTTCCCTTCAGAAGAACTGGTCAGACTAGGCAGTGCAAGTGACCAGCAAAGGATCAGGCAGATGTCTGCTAAGCTCACTGCCGAGGCTAGGTCCCATCGCCGCAGCCTGGAGAACCGGGCCCGTACCGAGGACTCCGCCCGCAAGAACCGTGAGGGTGAAACTTATGCAGCAGGAGCGTTCTAGTTTTAGCACCTCAGTGTGGACATTTCAGACTATATCCCCACCAAGTTTCATGTTGTTTGAGCAAGAATTTTTGAATCTGCCAAAGAAATAAACTTTCAATTGCGTTTTTCTCAGTTTGTTGTTTTTGTCCATTTTCTGAGTTTGTGCACACTTATTTTACCACTTAAAGTTGTCGTATCAGGATGAAATTTTGCACAGATGTTCATTATAACATGTAGAGTGCACAAATCTTGTTCATTATGCAATTTGTGTCCTTAGATATTTCTGACGGTCATAAAACAAAAAATATACAGAACAAAAAAAGGCACACTACCAGTCTTTTTTTTTTTCGTGGTGAGGAAAATGATGATGAGGCTTTTTCAGGTAGATTTGTGCACTCTGCAGTTCATAAGGAACCACCTAGGCTATTTTAAAAGTTTCAGAAAAAATTTTTACTATAAAAAAAAGTGTGCACAAAAAAGCCATTTTTCTGCAAGTCATGCTGCGTAACATTTTATCCGGAGCAGCTATTCAAAATCTGATTGCATATATGACCAGAGGAGCTCAATCTCTACAAGCTGTGAAAATTTCAGCCTCCTAACTTCATTATTAAAAAAAAAGTTGTTTGGAGGAGCACGTCCCCTTAAAGGGGCACTGACACAAAAATTTTGCATCGTGTTTTTTTTGTTGCGATAAGTAGCTAGTGACCTACTTATAACCCGTAGAAACCTCATTTGCTTCAGCGTGCGACGGTTGTTTAATTAGAGGCATTTTCAATGCGGCCAGTCGCAGTTTCGGTTTCAGCGAGTGCCGCGAAACGATGGATTTTGTGGATTTTGTGTGAACAAAGCGACCACGTGACCGTCGGAGGGATATCACAGTTACAGAGCAGAGCCGCCGTAGCACTGTCGAATCCGCATCGACGGCAGTTTCTGCGAATGCCCCCCCGTACTGATCTCGTGAGGCGCCTAATTAAAAAGCGACCGTGGATGTGACGCAGGCGCTGCGAGTGCAAATGCTACCGCGGCTAACGAACGACGCGCGCCGCTCGAGACGGTGGGTGGCAAGACGCGCGCTGGGAGCAGCCGGCCGGTCTGCCTACAGGTCCGCCTACAGATGTGTTCGGCTTAGCACTGCGGCGGATATTCGAGTGCCGCTCTCGTAAGCGGTGCAGATGACAATTTTTAATGCAACCCGCCATGGCATCATTAGCTCCTTTCTCATGTAAGCCACCATGGTCGGGACTTGGGGACAATTTCGTGCAGCGGTAACAAGCTATCACTCGAGCTACCTGCGCCGGCGTGGGCCACTTCGCGGCCGTGGCCGCCGCCTGCACAGCGACCGTGCGGCTAGCTCAGTGGGCTTTTCGTGCCTCCGGCGCGTTTCCGCATCCAATGGTAATAAACAGTAATAGAAACAGAGTGCCTGGAATCGCTGTAGAACTTTGGTCGCGGCCAGCTGCCCGATGAGCTGACGAAATCACGGCGCCTCCGCCGCCAACGATCGGGTCGTTCGTTCTCGAGAGCAGAAGCTCCGCCCTCCGGCCCTCCGATTGGAGCGGCGAGCCGGCAGTGCGGAAGCGGCAAACACAAACTCGTGACGTGTTTGGATGTTGTTTATTTACACTTGCGCGTGGTCCTCTGCTGGCCGCTCGGTTGCGTTTCGCAGACTTCAAAATTGATTTTAAATATGTTCTAGGCTGTATTCACCGCTGATATTTTGCAGATGATGTATATGTGTTCCCACCAATCTATCTCCGAAGTTATCTCGCCTTCAAAATTTTGTGTCAGTGCCCCTTTAAGGGGACGTGCTCCTCCAAACAACTTTTTTTTTATTAATGAAGTTAGGAGGCTGAAATTTTCACAGCTTATAGAGATTGAGCTCCTCTGGTCATATATGTAATCAGATTTTGAATAGCTGCTCCGGATAAAATGTTACGCAGCATGACTTTCAGAAAAATGGCTTTTTTGTGCACACTTTTTTTTATAGTAAAAATTTTTTCTGAAACTTTTAAAATAGCCTAGGTGGTTCCTTATGAACTGCAGAGTGCACAAATCTACCTAAAAAAGCCTCATCATCATTTTCCTCACCACGAAAAAAAAATGACTGGTAGTGTGCCTTTTTTTGTTCTGTATATTTTTGTTTTATGACCGCCAGAAATATCTAAGGACACAAATTGCATTATGAACAAGATTTGTGCACTCTACGTGTTATAATGAACATTTGTGCAAAATTTCATCCTGATACGACAACTTTAACTGGGAAAATAAGTGTGCACAAACTCAGAAAACGGACAAAAACAACAAGCTGAGAAAAACGCAATTGAAAGTTTATTTCTTTGGCAGATTCAGAAATTCTTGCTCGAACAACATGAAATTTGGTGGGGATACAGTCTGAAATGTCCACATTGAGGTACTAAAACTAGAATGCTCCTGCTGCATAAGTTGCACCCTCACGGTTTTTGCTGGGGTAGTCCTTGGTGTGGGACCGTTTCACCAGGCTGCGGCAATGGGGGCTAGCCTTAGCAGTCAGCTTTGCACACATCTG
This sequence comes from Haemaphysalis longicornis, assembly GCF_048455015.1. NCBI lineage: Eukaryota > Metazoa > Arthropoda > Arachnida > Ixodida > Ixodidae > Haemaphysalis > Haemaphysalis longicornis. The sequence continues at coordinate 46,997 of NW_027526369.1, forward strand.
CCTGACCCTCCGCTGGTCACTTGCATTGCTTAGTCTGACCAGTTCTTCTGAAGGGAAGATTCCCAGTTCTTGGAGAACTTGCTCAAAGCTAGTGTGGCCTCTGTTGAACCACAACCCTGTGAGGGCAGTGGCAGTCTCCACTACAGTGAACTGCAGGTTGTACGATAGCGTCCTGTGCCAGATGCGCAGTGCTGCTTCCGTCTCCATGGCATGGGATGAGCAGTCAACATTTTTTTCACACACAAGAGGCATGAAAGGCTTGCCACACTTCCTCCTCTTGCTCATCAAGCTTTTGGTGGCGGCTACAAGTACAAGTAGTTTGACAGCACCTCAAAATCCAGGCAGAGACCAGTGTCAAGAGAAATGGCAGTGCTGTTGTGTCTCGTGTCTTTGCTTCTGCCAAGTACCATCAAAAATCACACTGAGGTCAGTCTGACCAGCTTGCAACGCAGTTACTTGCCTTGCTTCAGCAAGGTTGTCAGAGACGCCTTTTGTGGCCGCAACATGAACTTTCTTGGCAGTGTTGTAGAACGTCTTTTGATGCTGTGGTTTTGGTAGACCAAGAATGGCACAAAACCTGCATAGCTGATCGTGTCCGATGCCAACCGCGCGTGCAGCGAGTACCGCTTTCACATTGACGGCGAAACTATCACGGGGAAGCCGCAAACCGGAACTGCAGAGTTCCGGTTTGCGGCCTCCGCGACCGACGGCGGCAGCGCGCTGCGACGAGTAAACAGAAGAAATCACTCCCGAAGCCACTCCCGCAGGGCACTTCTCGTTTTTGCACTTCAGTTCCAGTACCGATGCGAGGCCCTTCCACTTGTTCGCAACCTCGACTACGACGAGTTCGCACTTTCCGCACGTCGCGCACACGGCGGCACTCAAGGTCAGTCAGAGCGCCGACTCCACAGATAACTGCACCGCTCCCGTGGCTGGCTGTCTCCTCACCTTGGAAGGCTGCCGACTTCTTCTCCGATGCGCTTATAAAGTTGATATCTTCGCTGATAAAATCAGCCCCGCCTGGTAGAGCCGCGCTTGCAACGCTTGAAGGCCCGGCGCCGTTAGGCCTCACGGTGCCGGTCGTGCCGGCATTGGCCGTGGTCGTCACAATGCTGCGCCGCTTGCGCTTTCCTTTGTACCGGCATGAAGTACGCTGCTTCCGGCGACAAAAGTCACGCTTCTCCTCACCGTTCACGATTAAAAACACACGATAAGGAAATAGAAAAGATAGCGCGAAGTAGCGAACGGAACGATGCGGGCGATGGCGGCTCACAAGCGGCAAGAGCCAATGGCGGTCCCGCTTTCGCGTCACGTGATTTAAATGCCCAGTGGGAGCTCGCAAAACAAGCGGGAAGAAACATTTTTTTTATTTTTTTTACGCGGAGATACGAAGCTGGCGAGCGGCTCAATCGAGAGAAGAAGGCTTGATCTACCTCTCTCAAGTGACCAAAATGGCGGCGAGCCACGCTGCCGTGCGGAATAAATTCTCAAACCTGGCCGAAATTTGGCTTGATTGCGCGATTTCTTGGGTCACCGCGAGTCATTCAGACACATTTTACACTAAGTTCTCGTTCGTATTTCGTTTTCATTTTTTTACCCATGAAAGAAGGATAGTCAAAGATGCTAATGCAAGGGAAAACAAAAAATCGGTATATTTCGAAAAAATCGCGTTTTTTCGACCCGCGTGTCCCCTTAAACAATATTTTACAATAACATTGAGTCTTTTGCAGCTGCCAGCAAATTTTGACCCTGTTGGCGAGCCATTCAATGACAGGTGGAGTGTTTGTACTCGGCACATGGCGGCATGCTGAAGCGCAGTTGATCTAGTCACTAGCTTATAGTCACTAGCTCACTAGCTTATCACTTGTAACATATGTTTCAAGCATAGAACGCTTATAATGTATGTTACGGTAGGTGCGAGAGTCCACACTAATCGGTACCGTGCTGTAAACAAAACATGTGTGAATCCAACCATATCGCAGCCTGTCTTTCAATCATTGTTGGTTTTTGTCATCACTCAAATGAACACCACTTAAAAACAGGCGCACACTCTTTATTTCGTCTGTTTTTTCCACTTCAGTTGCTGCTGCGCAGTCTTACGGTTTGCGAGCGCAGCTTTAACTTCCTTTGTGTCTGTGTTTTTTACGGAGCACGGCTGGGGTTGCATTTAGAAGAATCGATGCAGGGATGGAAAAAGCTGGACTTATGCTTCTCCAGGGGCAACGTGATAAGAACGCGAGCCGTATTTTTTTTCACCCCACCTTAGGCTCATGATGCTGAAGCGGTTGCTATCAGCACAATGTGCAGGTAGTGGAAACGTTTGATGTTCAAAAAGGGAAAGTGCGGTTGCTTATCTGCACAACGTTATAATCGCAACACTGTATTGCACACGCACGGGGGGGGTGGAGGTTACTATCTTCCAAGGTGCAGCAGTTATGGTTATCAAATAACTGCAACCTAAACACACAAACTAAAGAGTGCCTGTTTGTTTCTTTTCTGCTTCTAAGGTAGAGGGGAGTAGGGAGCGGGCGCTGTGTCAGATGGCTGATTCCATTTCTTTTTGTATGGTAGGGGGGCGAGACGCATGGTCTAAGGGATCGAAATTTTGCTGGGACGTCGAGGCGGGGACTAAGCGAACAAAGCGTTGTTTGGAAGAACATCAAATGTGCAGCGAAGGCAGTAGCTGAACCACACAGGTTATGGAACGAATCTAGATGAGTGCAGCGATGTGGAGAACCTTGTGTTCTGGTGAGATGAATGCTTTTGAGATAAATAATGTACGTGAGTGACCTAAAGTGGAAGCTCAGAGAGAGTTTCATTATGTGAAGCCTCTCCTTCTGCAGCGGGGATCTTGGAGAGAAAGAAAAGATTGGTAGTTCTGCTAAACATGTGAGGAAACTGTATTCGGTTGAACCTCATTATAGCGAACACTGATATAGCAAATTATCGACTATAGCGAACTAAATGCAAACTTTGGTTGGTCACACTTCATTTCAGTGACACTTATTCTTTTATAATGAAACTGAAACCGTGAGAGCCATGTGCGATATCGGATATAAGAAAGAAGTATTTGACCTGGAGTCTGAGAAGCTACTTGAGAAAAAAAAAGTTTGAATTTGCAGAAGTGTAAAGGCCCTTTTAAGTTTGAATTTGCAGAAGTGTAAAGGCCCTTTTGTTTGTGGTACTGTAGAAAGCTTTATCCTGCTCAGTGCTGTGAGTAGCCACCAGACGAAGATCACATCCTTCATCAAATAAATACAGACGCAGCCCTGTTTTGTCAAGTGAACTTCGTTCTGCTGTAATTTCGCGTACTCATGTTCCTGTTCATTGAGGCTGAAGTGCAACAAGGAGAAAGGTTTATAGCCTTGTTTATAGTGGATTCGAGGCCTGAAAAATACATTTTTGTTACAAGTATTTTTTTGCGAGCCAGGTTTTCGATTTGTTAGAGCCGATTTTTACCTCTACTGTTATAACGAATATCGGATATAACGAACTAATTTGCTGTCTCGGCACTACTTTGTTATGACGAGGTTTGACTGTACTATTGGCGCATTGATTCCACGCTCGTGCAGCATGCATAAATTGTAATCTTTTAACTTCCAAAGTAGTGTCAGCTTCAAACATAAATGACCGTCTTTTTTGTTGTTGTTGTTTTTCTACCAGGGCATGGATGTTGTGGACTCGAAGCCTCAGGAAACCAGTCGGTCCGCTACCCCATCAAAAGCAGAGACTCCAACAGCCACTTCCCCAAGCACCGTCATAACAGACACCATCCCAGCATCAGCGCGAAGACCCCCCGTGTCGCGAACATCTCGCCGGTCATCCTCACTGCGTGAGGTGCGGACAAAGAAGTTGGAGTCTCGTTGCTCCGAGCTCGAAGACCAACTCAGGGCACGCGATCGTGAGCTCGGGCAACTGCGGAGTGCCCCGCACGGATCGTTGACCTTCCTAAGAGGCCTGCCTCACGACGAAGTCCTTCAGCGCTCCTTGGAAGCGCTCGAGGCGTTTCTATCGTCCAGCGTCGAGAAACTGTGCGGACTTAAAGAGCGGCTGCGGAAGACTGCGGAGGAAGGGATCGCGTCGAGCGCGGATGGTTTGCGGCTCATTTGCGGCGAACTCGAGTCGCTGATCCGCGAGAACAGCCGGCGAGTGGGGGCAACAACGCGAGCCCTGCGGTGTTCCACAGCACTCGAGACGGAAGGGAAGCTGAGTCGAGCCGCGGAGGAGGCATGGGTGCTCCGACGCGAGTTGAAAAGGTCGCAGGACGCGTTCGATGACCTCGAACTCCGCTGCCACGCTCTCAAGCGAGACTCGAAGAACGCGGAGGAGATGCATGCCTCACAGCTCGCGCTAATGACTGCACGAATCGACGACCTCACTGCCAAGCTTGCACTCTCTGAGAAGGCTCAGCGCCAGTTGAGGCAAAGGCTGGCACGAGCTGACTCGAAGCAGGAGAAGCGGCGGCTCTCGCTGAAGGGGAAAGAAGCGGCAGCTGCGGCGGCCGCTGCGGCAGCGAATCCGTCGAAGGAGCTTGAAGTCAAGCTCGCTCACTTGGAGCACAAACTTGCGCTTCTGGAGGAGGCCTTTCAAGGACCCGTCAATGAAGCGGCGTCGGACGCGTCCGCGCCGGACGACGTCGCCACGCCGGGGACTCCAACGGGTCGGAGGTCGTCGTTGGACAGCCTCTCCGGCGACCAGCAAAACCTGTTGCTCCGTGTTCAGCTCATGGACCAGAGGTTGCAGTCGGCTTTGGAACAGCCGACGGAGCCATTGTCGCGTCCTCGGATCTGCCTTCAGACGGAAGCTCCGGACGGAAACGGGGTCGTTGATGGATGGAGCAGTCTGTCTCTCGCAACGAGTGTGACAGACCTTCGCTTACCGGAACATGGTGGTGAAGCACTGCCGGCAAGTTACAAGGAGTGCGTGGAGTCTCTTGACTCGCGGCTTGACGCTCTCCTGGGGTGGCTGTACGAGGCACTGGCGTCGCTTCGCGAGGCGGGCGTGATGGGCGCTTTTCCGAGAGACCTTTTTGAACGCGTCGGAACTAGAGATTCGAGTTTGCTGCCGAACCAAAAAGGTCGCCTGGCGAGAAACCTGGCTCTGTTGAGAGACATCGGGTTAAAGTTGACGGCCACGGCTGGATTCGACGCCCGCTTCTCGGCGAATGTGGCCACGCATCTCAGGGAGACGTCGCTCGTGCTGTTCGCGTTTGAGGAGAGGCTCGATCACGTGGCCTGCTCGCACGACGACCTCCGGTTGGTGGGCGCCGAAAACTACAAGTTGTGGGATCCGCTGGGGGACAGCGCCGGAGCGCAGTGCTGCTTCGCGGAGCAGGAAGACTCGCGGGACGCGGAAGCTCTCGCGGCGGAACTGGCGGACTTCTCGTCACGCCTCAAGTCGTTGAACGGTGCAGTGGAGCGCTTCAGCAAGAGTCGGCACACTTTGGTTCTCAAGAGGCTGTCCGAGTGTCTGGACGTCCACCCGACCTCTGACCTCGAGCCGGACGCCGTGCAGAATGTCGCCGAACAAGAAGCCGTCCTGGGGGCCGTCATGGAGGCACTGTCGGTTGTTCGCACCCACATCAGCGACAGCCTCTGGCACACCCTCTGTTCGACCTCGGAGGCGACCTCACCGGCGACCTCGATGGAAACTGCGTCTTTATTAAAACAGCTCGAGAACGCCATGAGGGCGGAGTTTCTACGGGTTCGCTCAGAGCTGCGGACTTCGTGTCTGTCTGAGCTTGAAAGTTACTGCTCGGCTAACCTGCCGCGCGACGTCCTCGGTCGGGAGTTGGTTCCCGTGGTCCGCGACCTCGCTACCGCGAACTGTGTCTCGGCCGTTCTGCGCACTTACGTCTTGCACATCGAAGAACTGGTCAAGGACTGTGTCAGGGCGTTGCGGCAAGATGAGCTGGGCTCCGCGGATGCAGGAGATGAGAAGACGCAACAGGAGATTTTCTTCAGGGCCGCGGCGGCGGTGGAGAGTGCGCCGCAGTTTCTGCAGTCCTGGCTGATGCACTGCCTCGCGGAAGACCCGTGCGAGAACGACCAGTTTGCGGGGGCTTGCGTCAACTCGACGGCGGACGTGACCGGCGCGCTGGAGCGGCTTAACCTGAGGCTGCGGGAAGAGCGGGAAGGCCACCGGCAGCGAGTGCTGGCTTTGCAAGACCGTTTGGATGCCACGCAGCGGGACTGCGAACGCCTGCTCAAGGTACGAACGATGGCCTTTGCTGCGTCAACTTTGTTCATAACTGAAAAGGGAGACGCAGACCAGGTTGTGGTTACATTGTGTCTGTGTTCCTTTTGAAGGCCAACTGCACTCAAATTTTATCTCAACCAAATTTATTTTTAATGTGTAGTAAGTACCCCCAAATCAGCTAGGACACAAGTGGTAGCCCTGTGAAACACCTCGTTAATCGGCCAAAAGCGTTTAAAAAAGCTCCGCCACAGGCCACGCTGCACCTGCCGGCAGATCGCGTAAACAGTCATGACGCGCCTGTGACGTTCCTGCCGACGGGGGCTTCTTCCTCTGGCCAGCCACGCAGCTGGAGAACCGGTCAAGCTCTGCTGCCCCGTGCGCACATAGAGCTTGCGCGCAGGCTTTCTCCCGAGCTGGTGACCGTCCGGCCGCTCGCTGGACGACTGCAATGTCACTGCAATGGCCGGGCTCTCCTTGGTTTCGGTTTTGAAATCACCGATTTTTGCTGGCCGCTGGAGGCGTCCACGCGCGTATTTCAGCTGCTGTGTTTTGCGTGTTGCTTTCTTTTTAAGCAGGCTATACGGAAATAGGGTTTTCAAGAGGTTGAAATTTTGAGTGCAGTTGGCCTTTAAGTGGAGAGCGCTTTAGGGGCTTGCCTTGTCGTCGTAGCTCGCTCACTGAACCCAAGTAGAGCCACACGGCGTTTCGTCGTCGCGGCGTAGCCCAGAGGCTTTGAAAGCCAAGTGGCTTATATAGTCATAAGCGTTCAAAACTTGCGAATGACTGGCACTTGTCCTACATCTCCCGATTGTATAGCCCAAAGAAAACTGTAGGTGCATTTGAGACAAAATATACGCAGTTAACTGGCAGTGCCCGCGTACATTTAGTTAGGAACGCTGGTTGGGTTGTTTTTTACTAAGCAAAAAAAAGTGGCAGTGCAACACCAGTACGTGTGGGAGGAAAAGCAAGCACAAAAAGGACAGAACTCCCGCTGGCTCAGTTTCAGGCAGGGGGCGCGCGCGAGCACTGCGAAGGCGGGAAATTTGAATTGCGTTGGGTGGTAGCAGTGAGCAGATAACGGTGCCACAGCCCATTATGGCGAATCACTTTCTCTGCACTTCCGGCAGCTTTCACGTTGAGTGGAATGGCTTTAATATTTTTTCTTCCTTCTTCCACTGCCTCAGACGGGCTGTGCCACCTGCCGGGGCCTGCGGGAGCAAGTGCGGGTGCTGGCGCAGCGGTCGTCGGAGCTGGAGCGGGCGGCCCGGGAGGGCAGCCTGTGCGAGCGCTGCCCCGCGCAACAGGAGCAGCTCCGGCGCCTCGGAAAGGAGCACGCCCGCGAGATGGCCCACTGCGAGGCCTCGGCTCAGGAAGAACTGCAGGGGAGGATGCGCGAACAGGTGCGTGTCTTCTTCTCTCGCCACTTTCGGTCGTCCTGTGAAGGCTGTCAATGCTTTCAGGATTCGGGAAAGCGCTAGCATTAGTCAGTTGACTCCCGTTGATGCGAAGTCCACGAGGACTGCTGAACACTTGGAATTAACCAAACTTCCAGTTAGACAGAAAGTGCAATAACAGCATTGTTACTAGCCCGCAGCACGTCTTCCTTCTTGATTCCGTTCAGAATGTTGACTTTCATTACCAGGTCAAGCATACAACACAGTTGGTGCCTATCGCTAAAATCGAAGCCTGAAGCATACACCACCACACTAAAGAAGACGGTTGAGCGTCTCAAAAGGGAGGGATGCGTTCCGTAGCACGAGTGTCAACTGGTCTGCCGCTTTATCAACTCCTCGCTTGCGTTGCGCCGACATCAGTACAGAACACAGCGCTGTTCTTTGTGGTGGAAAATGTAGAATTTTATCGAGAAATGACAGGCACCTCAATTTTTGTTATTCGAGCTAACTTCACTTAACCAACCTAATGGGTTTTAGGTTTTAATTACAAAGCCAATTCCGCATTGCCGGGACCGGGGACCGGCCGGGATTGCCGGGACCAGCACATCACTTCTAATTAACCAAAAATTCCAATTAAGCGCCTTCATATTATTGTGAGTCGGCTGCAAATGGCCAAACAACGTACAGGGCAGCTATACCTTCAATAAATACATTGCCACAGATTACTGGCAGATTAGCACTGCATTGCATTGCTCCTTACGTCGGCTGAGGCCTGAAATAATCTCTCTCTCTTTCTCTCTCTCTCTCTCTCACTTGCTCGCTCACTCCAATTTTGTGCACTTGTGGCTTGGTGCGGTCTGTCTTGGCTCTGCCATTCATTTGGTGCCACCTTGTAGAAGCTGGGCAGGCAACTGCTATGGCAATGGGACAGCACCTGGTCTTCTTCACTTGTGCTGTTGCATCGGCTGGAAGGTTATGATAGAAGTTGGGTAAAAGACTTTCGTTGCCTTGATGTCATCGGTTTACTGACCTTTAAGCTTGGTATGCAGTGAAAATCGGTTTTCCAGCGATTGCATCACACAGCTGGACAGATTTAACAGCAGAGCTGTTTATGCTTTTAGTTGTGCCTTGTACCGTTACCAAAAAAAAAAAAAAAGTATTTTCATGCGTATAGTAATGCGCCTTTGCATATAATCCACACCCCACTTTCAGCCCGCTGGAAAAGAAAAAAATAAATCCTCACCTATTGCCCACACATTTGATACAGGAAAGGGTGCACCAAAGCTACTGCTCAAGCAACACATCACATACCGGGTAGACAGAAAAAAGCGTATACATATTTAGCTAGTAGAATACGCTGACCGCAAGGCGAGAGTCACACTTCACTAATAAAATTCAGTTGTTAGAGTGCACTCGTCCTTGTTTTTTCTTCCTTGTCCTTGTATGTTTTGCGCAGTCGTTGCCATGGAAGGCTTGGTCAGTGTTACTGAGTAGGAGCTTCACGGCGTAATGCGCATTGCCGTGAAGCTGCACTAAAGGAAAAACCCCGCATATTATCCGCACCCCTACTTTGCCACTGAAATTTTTCCATTTTCGGTGCGGGTTATGTGCGTGAAAATACGGTACCAACAAAAAATACGAGAGCACATTTCAGCATGTGCCTCGTGAGGAGTGCCCGGCGTCAGCCAGCTCAACCTTCGAGAACACTCTGCCTAGTGTTTGTGGTGTGACCTCTGGCACGCTGTTCTCCTCGCCCGTTCACGTGCGTTCGTGCCTGAAGTGGCGAGCACAGACGCCGAGTTGGCGAACAAGCCGGTTGTCACGAGTTGTAGCGCCTGCTAACGCGGTCCACGTTGGGAAAGATGTGAAAGTTTCCGGACAAAACGATCCGGGCCTGCCAGTCACAGAGAACTTTTAGCCATAGAGCTTCATACTAATATACACTAGAGGGAAATATGGCGCCACTGTCTAGGGGAGCCGCATTTCAGTGAGCGTTCCATCGTGTACCCGCCAGGCAGGCATGTTCCGCTTGTCCTTGGCATGGCTCATGAACCGGCTGAAAATTTGGCTCTGGCTGCGAAAAAGCAGCCATATTACTGTAGAAGATTATTCAAATTTGTTTTGTTATTATAAAATTGAACCTAAAAAAAAAATTTCGGAGGTTATTTAGAAGCTTAATGCATGATGAACAAGAAAAAAAAATGTTACAGTAGAATCTCGATGATACGATTCTGGGTGATACAAATTTCGGGATGATACGAATTTCTGAAAAGTCCCGGCAAAATTGCATTGTTTGCAATGGAAAAAATTTCGGCTGTTACGAACGGACCTGCGCGGCCCGGCGGATGATACGAATGAGCCGGCGAGGCGCCCGACTGCCGAACAAGCAAGTGACGGCTCTCTCTCCACATTTGTCACTTTTCTTTCTCCAGAAACGGCCGGGCTGTTGTTTTCTGCTCGCGAAAACGCGCCCCGCACGCCCCATGCGCGCCGCGAAACCTCTCGCACGCTGCGCGTGCCGCGGCCGGCGGCGGCAACATGGCGGCGGCTTCGGCCGCGAAGTGGCGGCTGCTTCTAGCCGCTCTTTAAAATGCTGCCCAAGGCAGACACGAAATGTCTTGTGCAGTAAAGGAGCTGATAACGTTGGCGAAAACGGTACTATAAAACACCATCCGCGCCGCTAGCGATGAAAGCGCCCATAAAATATCTGCCGGAGTGCTAAGCCTAAACATCTCGGGCGGAGCCAGTGGGCTGTCTCGAGCGTTTCGCAAGTCGTCAGCGTCTTTTTCTGACCGAGGTAGGAAATGCCACGAGCGCGAAATCGTCAATGCGGCCTTGAAAATACAGCGCGCGCAAAGCCGAGGCGTGCGAATCACGTGCAAAAACGCACCATGCGGTTCACGCTTGACTGTTGCGGCGTGTAGCGAGCTTGGACACCGGGAGTGAGGAGACAAGCGCGAAGCTAGGCGAAGCGTTACGCGCTCCAGAAAGGACTGCTTTGTGACGTGGGGGTTTAAAAAAAGCAGAAAAAATCATGGATTTGTTCACGCGAAAGTAAGAAAAGAAATAAACGAAAACTTTTTTCAGCGCTCAATTTTTTGGTCTGTGTTGGTTCATACGAATTTCGGATGATACGAATATTTTTCGCGGTCCCACGAGATTCGTATCATCGAGATTCTACTGTACCCTTTTTTTGTTGGTTTTGGCTTTGAGACAAAAAAACCAGGCATATGGCTAGCTAAGCCAAGTAGACGAGGAACGTCACTAGCTGCAATGGCGGCTCCCACGATGGCCCACGATTGCAGCGTGAGATTTTCCTCTAGTAGTATATACTGGTATGAAACTCCATGCTTTCAGCGGCAAGTTCGGAAATTCATGTGGGGGGCAACAGCCGAGTCTTTGACAAAGGGAGGGGGGCCGCCAGCTCTGCTGTTTCTCCAGCCATGCACCAATAGTGCAAGCTGCACCAATATTTGTGTCTAGCATCAGGGTTTCGTTATTACTTATTAATTTCCACTTTGAGAGCTGCTAAATACCCCCAGGTGCGTAAATTCGGTTGTGCTATAATTACTTGCAGCACTTGTGCCCTGTCACCTGGGCAATAACTACGTCCTCAAAAGTGCACGTCTCTGGGTGTCCCACTAACGTGGTCGTCTTCGTCTCGCCCCTTCTTTTCTCGCAGGAGGCCAACCACCAAAGGGCTGTGCAGGGGCTCGAAGCGGAGTTGCGGGCTGCGAAGAGTCAGTTGCAGCGGCTTCAGGTGAGAGCTTTCTTTTGTCTGAAGCTAGAAAAGTTTTGGCGGGGAGGCAATGATGCCACGAGGTTCGTTGCCACATTTACCACGCAGTCGCAATTTGTTGAGTGCTGTCGGTGATTTGGCATCAGTAGTGGAGGCGTGCCACCCCTGATGGGGGTTGGTCGAAAAAAAGTCTGGTTTCACTGCATGACAGTACAGTCAAACTCGGATACTATATTGAACGCAGATATAGCAAGTTATACTTGAAACATTAGTCTAATCATGATTTCGAGAACCCCATGCAAAGGTATAGCGCTGTTGTGTGCGTGCATTGAACTTCAGTTCACCGGCATGTCCATATTTTAACATTTGAAATTCTCAATCCATCGAGTTATTTCACCATCCTCTTGGTTTTCGATAAATGCGATATCAACTGTTCTTGCATTTTTAAGGGGGGGGGGGGGGGGACAACACTGCTCATCAAACAGCTTCTTTTAAATTGTTAAGTAAACTCTGTGAAACTTGTCAGTCTTGCTGCTTTTTTTCCACTGATTTCAAATGTGGCAATATTTTTTGCGTCCGTCAATTAGTTACCAAGATGATTAGAGAGAGTTAGTCATTTTTGGAGGAACAATGGACAAAACATTGTTAGTCACGAAACTGTAATCTTTATGTTTTCCAATACTTTGAAGCCTGGCGATTGTAATAAGAGAATTGGTTTCTTGATGCACCACTTGGAACTAATTTTACAGCTCATTAAACTTTGGTGGCACCAGTGGCAAGATTGATTGATTGATTGATTGATTGTGGGGTTTAACGCGCCGACGCAACGCAGGCGATGAGGCACGCCGTAGTGGAGGGCTCCGGATTAATTTTGACCACCTGGGGATCTTTAACGTGCGCCGAAATCTCGTACACACGGGCGTTTTTGCTTTTCGCCTCCATCAGAAAAGCGGCCGCCGCAGCCGGGAATCGAACCCGCGACCTTGGGCTCAGCAGCGCAACGCCTTAGCCACTGAGCCACCGCGGCGGGTCCCAGTGGCAAGACCCCATTTTGAATGCCCATTTCAAACACCAAAAGTTTAATGAGCTGTAAAATTAGTTCCAAGCGGTGCATCAAAGAAACCGATTCTCTTATTACACTCGCCAGGCTTCAAAGTATTGGAAAATATAAAGATTACAGTTTCATGACTAACAATGTTTTGTCTATTGTTCCTCCAAAAATGGCTAATTATCTCTAATTAACTTGGTAACTAATTGACTTACTCAAAAAATGATGCTATATTTGAAATCAGTGGGGAAAAGCAGCAAGACTGACGAGTTTCACAGAGTTTACTGAAAAATTAAAAGAAATTGTTTGAAGAGCCATGTCCCCCCCCTTAATCTCGGTCTGCACTGACTCGGTGTCAGATTCGCACGTGAGCTTGAGTGCGAGCACGAGTGAGTGTACTCGCAAGCAAGCTAAGAGAGATCCCCAATGCAGGAGGAGCAAGAGGAGCGCATCGGCAGCCTCCGCGAGCTCTACCAGCAGAAGCTCTCGTCCACGGGACTGGAAGCCGTGGATGCAGAGGCAGTGCGTCTGCGCTGCCGGCCGGAGATGGAGCAGCTCAAGGTAGCGTGGAGCGCCACCAGTGTTGCACTCGGCTGCCCCCGTTATGTTCCGTTGTGCCTCGTCCCAGTCGCTTTGTGCTTCGGTGCTCTGTCCTAGTGTAGAGAAGATATTCATACTAAACTGCGCTAGAGGGAAATCTAGCACTGCAATCACGTGCTGTCGTGTTTACCACAAAGGCAGCTGGCAGCATTCTTTTCCTACTTGGCTTGGGTTGCCTACCGCGTGGCTTCTTTTCACTCATGAAGCCAAGCTCAACAAAAAAGGGGAAACGCTTTTTTTTGTTCATCTTTCATGAAACTTCAAAAAAATACGTGACAAATTTTTGGGGTTTGGACTTTTCTACGATAATGTTGTGTTTTACGATATGTTGTGTTTTACCTTTTACGGTAATGTTGTGTTTTCTTTCCCCCACTTTTTTTTTTTTTTTTTGAGTTGCAGACAACTTTTAAACCTGTTCGTGAGCCATGCTAAGTAGCGATAGAATGTTCCTGCCCCAGTACCCACTTATAATAGACACATTGGGAAATGGACATCAGTTCGTTATATCCGTTTTTCGCTATATCTGTACATAAAATCTATGTACACGAATGGTAACGGGAAACAAATATCTATTTGTTATAGCAAGGATTTCGTTAAAACCGGGTTCGCTATAAGTGGGTTATACTGTATGTTCTAGTATGAAACTCTATGGCTGTCATGATCCCGTCAATACAATCTGATTCGTAAAAGTCGCAAGAAAATACGCAAGAAAACGGAGAAAATGCACATTGGCATGCTGCCACAGATTTTTAATCGCAAAATTCATGACGATGCACAGAAGTGACGTGCTGACGGGCTCAATGTGCCGCTTTCATTTGCAGAATTCATCAGAAAGCTGACACAGTTTTGGATTTGTCGTGAAGTTCAGAAATGATCCGTTGATGTGGCCCAGTGCGCCACTTTCATTTGCGAATTTGCGAGAAAAAGCCCTGAAGGATCGTGTCTTACACGTTGTCGCGTGACTGTTGTGTCCTTGCAGCACCTTTGCGAGAAGGGCTTGGCGGCACTGGAGGCCTCACATGGTCGCCTGGTGGCGCAACTTCAGGAGCGCCACCAGGCCGAGATGGACCGGCTACGCGCTGAGCGGGACCGTGCGCTGCAGGAGGAGACCAAGGCAACTCTGGCCGGTCAGTCCGCGTATCTTAAAGATGATAGTCTTTCCAGGGCTACTTAAACGCAGAAATTTTGGTGTCTGTCTGTGATTCAGCCACCCGGCCAAAGTGAAACAAAAGCTGTGCCATAACCTTATATACCCACAGCCAAGTCTAAACGTCTAAAGTTGGTGTCAGTGTTCATACTTGTCAGCATTGGTGAACGAGAACAAGAGATTAGGCAAATATAAGACAGAAAATCGATACATAAGTGATATTTGCAGTGTTCCTTTATTTAAAAAATTCATACATGCTTGGTTTTTGCAATAGCAAATGAAATACTACATCAACAGCAAAACACCGTCGCCTGCTGTTGCCCGCGCTCCTGGCGGCGTTTAAGAAACCAAACGGCAACTGCAACAAAAGGTTTCACTAGATAGGATCCACGTTCCGCTTGGAACGCACATAAAGTAGGGCAATGTGGTTCTATAAACGTTGTATTAGGGTCTCGATTCACACGCGTCTCCACCGCACGGCAGTGCTGGCATCAAGGTGCCCAACTTGGAGCAGCGGAACAGGGTAAATTTAAATGGACTTGAGCATACCTCTGGCATGTTATCTTGGAAGGAACGAGACGCGAGAGGAACATCATGAGAGGTGAGCGGGAAAGAGAAGGGAGGCATTCACTTGGCAGGGGCACCAGTTGACTATCGTCTTTCGTCAACATTTGCAACGAAAGGAGCAGATACGCGACCACTTTTTTTTAATATAAAGATGGTAGTCTTTCTCGGGTTTGTTAAGAGGGCCTGATCACATTCCTATGGGACTTTCTAATTCAAGACCCACGGGCTTAAAAAACATCGTGTACCACTACGGGAGGTTTTGCAAATTCATAGGAATGTTCCTAATGGCATAGTCTGCTTCTTTTAAAAATTCGTCACTTCTTTACTGATATAAAAAACAAACAAGAAACACATTTTGGTTTATCCGGTTTTCACTAGATGGCGCTGGCTCTCAAGCGAGCAAGAGTCTTATTTCTTTATTTCAGTTCAAAAGTGACATATCCCTAAAATAAGCAAACTGGGCTGTTGTGAGTGTGCACGATGGTTTTCAAGTCCGTGGGTCGTGCAGTTGTAACTTCCGTAGGAATGTTGATGGGCGAGTCCTCCTTATTAACGCAAAAATTTTGATCTCTCTGTAGGTCCACCGCTCGATTCAGCCCTTGGAAAAAAGTTAAAAGAATTCTTGACCCAAAAGTTTATGTACGCAGAACGTTTCCAAACTACGTAATCTGGCAGCATGCTTTATACTTGTCAACGCTGTTTGGCAAAAAAAGAAAATTAGGCCTAGTTGAAGCAAAACACAAATGCAGAAGTGACAGGGGCACTGTTGTTCTGATTTAAAATAGATGTGGGTGCAATTTCTTGCGATAGTAAATTCAGAAAATGCGTTGGAAACAATGTTTGAAAACAATACAAAAAGGGCTCACCGGAGCCTAGACCTCATGGCCAACAGTAACGGAAGGTTCCAGTAAATGGCGCACGAACAGTGGAACACATTAAAACTGAATTGACTTGAGCAAACCTTCAACGTAGTTATCGTGGAATGAGCATGAGTGTTGGACGGGGGCTAGAAGAGATGCATTTACATGGTAGAGGTGGCAGATGGCTATCGCCTTTTGATGACATTTGAAGGTTCGTGAGCAGATACGCGCCCAGTTATTTTTCTTCCTGTTTATTTGCGTCTGCAGCACTCATTGCGTTCCTTGCGTTCTTGTGTTGTGCCGAAGTCGACTTGTGGCTGATCCCCCGTGCCCCCCTCCTCCTCCTCTGCCCTGTTTCAGCTCTCAACGCAATGCAGAGAGCTCATCAAGAGGAGCTTCATCGAGAGATCTCGAGCTTCAAGGAGGACTACGCGCAGCGCATGCGACACGGACGGGACGCCGAGTGCCTTCACCGAGAACACCAGTACGTTCCGGCGTCCTTTTTAAGTGCAGAGCGCTCTAGGGGCTCACCTTGTCATGGTAGCTCACTCGCTGGACCCAAGTAGAGCCACACGGCGTTCAGTCGTTGCGGCTGTTGTCGCGGTGTAACCCAGAGGCTTCGAAAGCCAAGCGGTTTATATAGTCACAAGCGTTCGAAACTCGTGAACTGCTGGCGCTTGTCATATATCTCCCCTGTTTAGCGCCAAGAAAACTGCAGGTACATTTGAGGCAAGATATACGTAATTAACTGTCAACGCCCAGGTTCATTTAGTTAGGAATGCTCGTTGGGTTGGTTTTAACAATAGTAAGCGAAAAAAAAGTGGCAGTGCAACGCCGGCAAGTGTAGGAGAAAAAGCAAGCACAAAAAGAACAGAACTCCAGTTCCAGGCAGGGGGTGCGCGAGCACTGCGAAGGCGGGAAATTTGAATTGCATTGGGTGGTAGCAGTGAGCGGATAAACAGTCCATTATGGCGAATCACTGCTGTGCACTTCTGACAGCTTTCACGTTGAGTGGAACAGCTTTAATTTTTTTTTTTTAACAGCGGGTTACCGTTATTGCACTGTGTGTGGCCATTGCATGCATTGTGAAGCCATTGTATGTGTCCCATTTGGGCATGTCCGAGTTCTTGCACGTGCTTGCGTACTCACAGAGGGGTATCAAACAAAGGAGGTTGTTGAAACAGCTAACCAAAAGAACAAATTTAATGGGCTCATGTAAGTCAGTAAGTAAAGAAATTCAGGAAACTGTCTACATCAGGCAACCAACAATCCCTGTCAGTGATGTCGGGTAACACTGAAATTTGCGCCGCTTCCTGTAGCTAACGCACAAATTTCTTGCTCACATTTTTAAAGTGAACTTCTGTGTGCCCGCTCAGAACTTTTGGAGTCATTAAATTCAAGACCACTATGGTTCCTTCCTTTCTTCGTTGTTTTCTTCTGTTTTTGGAACAGAGTCAGCCTAACAGTTTAGCTGTCCTTCAGTGTTTAGCACCTTTTTGGGAGACGCTGGAACAGTAGTATTTATGCTCTGTTATACTGCAGAGTTTATTAGTAATGTTCTGGTGAAGTTAAGAATAGCTTCGTGCATTAAGCCCCAGAATCTGAATCCGAAATGTATCCCGAATAAGCTCGAAACGCGTTTTCCTTTTCCATGCTGTAATTGGCGTGACACGTGAGCCCCCTCCCCTTGTTTTCAGGGAGGAGCGTGAGCTGATCAAGCAGGAGATCCTGTCCCTGTCGGAGAAGTACTCGTTCAAGTGCCTCGAGAAGGCCTCCCTCGAGGAACGCCTCCAGAGGGCCGGGCAGCAGCTCCAGGAGGCCAACTACCAGGTGGGACGCACTTCGCAGGACTCCCTTTCCGTCCTTTGTCTCGTCGTCTTTCTGTGTCGGCGAAATGGACTTGCGGGATAATTGGTGAATAGTCAGGATTAGGCTGCTTTGTTCCCTCTGTGGGGGAAAAAAAAATACCGGGCCGTCTCCACTGAAGTAAAATCTGGGGAGGAGCGAAGCATGCAGTGTGTAAGCATATTCTTGGCGTCTTGGCATTTTTGACAACAGAGATGAAACCATTGGGGGGTAGAGGTGTACAGCTTTGCTGTAAAAGTCTCTTGTCGTTGAAGCATGAAGCTCTCTAGTGCGAGGCATTGGAAAACGAGTGTCCTGGAGTTTTTTTAGTACGCATTACGTTCTAGCGCGAGGCGTAATTACATGAGACGGTGATTACGACGACTGGAGACACCAACAGCCCCAGCCCCGAAAGGGCTTAACCACTAAAAAAATGGGCTGTGTGTGACGTGTGCTTTTGCGCAAAGCAATCTAAAACACTTTGTTTGCTGAACGTAATCTAAACAAAGAGAAAGGCATGCCATGACCGGCTCTCGGCTAGTGTCAACCACAGTATGAAATAGTATGAAATGCGATTGAACCTTGTTGCAACGACATGGCCTGTAATGAAACATTGAGTGTAATGAAAAAATTTGAATGTCTCCTTGGAAATGTGTATTGAGAAATTTTGTGTACAATAAAACAGGCATGTACAGTCAAGTAGAAAAAAAAAACGGTGATTTCATGCGGGATCGTCGCACAGTGAGTTTCTATTTCACCTGGTACAGCACCCTATTATGCAGTAAATGCAGTAAACTTTGGCTGTAACGAATTTGTCATTAAAACGAACAGTTTGCTGCTGCTTTTGAATTGTTTACAGTGAAGTGTGCAAAGTCGGAAATAAAAAAAAAAAAAAAGAACTGCCATTTATAACTTTCGATGACTAGAGTTTCGCTCACACGGTCCGTTACCTTCTTATATCTCTTGTCAACCTGCCCTTGTTATTAAAATCTCAGGCATCGCTGCACTGCAGAACAGAGCGTTAAAGGCGATAACAGGCTCCCTTTTCGAGAGAAAGGAAAAAAACGTATATGTAGTGTATGTAGACGAAGTCGAGAACGATGCAGGGTTCTTTTACTTAACAAGGTTTATTGGAGCGAACTTGTGGTCCACAAAAAATCTAAAGAAAATACAAGCTGTGAAGGAGCAGTCAATACAGAGACGTACACAGGTGATCATCGGCGAATGGAATTTCGCGGCGTTTGCTTTCCACGCATTTATCTGTTCTGGTCTTGTTTCTGGAAGCATCGGACTAGGTTGAGAACACTATTGATGACACAAGTACAGCCGCCTATGAAAGGGACCGAAAAGCTTCACTCTTTCCTATCAAGATTGCCGATAGGGCAGGCGAAGAAATAAGGATATACATGCTTTCCGTAGAACACAAGATAAGGTAGCCAAGCCTAGCCTAGCGAAGCCAAGACACGTGCTAATAACAACATAAATAAACAACTAAGAAGGCATAGTTTGTGGCATTATATAAGGTAAGCCCAAATGGGAATGTAGGTGAGTTGTGGCCGCCTGTTTCACTCCAACTGATGTGATACTGTCGTGACGCAGGTGTTGGACCTCCTGGCCAGGAACAAGCAGCTGGCATCCCACCTCGGCCTCCAAATCCTACAGCACGAACAGGCGGTGTCGTCTGACAACTCGCCCGAGGCGCTCGAGGTATGAACGGCCCATCAGGCTTCATGCGGGTCCTTGAAAAACCTTGTCAAAACCCTTGAATTTTAAAAGCTTTGTTTTCGAGGCCTTGAAAGATCTTGAATTTTTGCGGACCTTTGAAAAATCCTTGAGTTTCTAGAATTTTTCTATTTACTCAACATAAAAGCAATCTGAGGCTATGTAAGGCCCGAGTGCATGTTTGTTACTTGATTGATCGCCTTTAATAAATAAAGGTTTGCATTTTGTACCACACTAAATACGTTTTACCGTGTAACTCAAACAAAAAAATTCCCTCGCACTTCCCCGAGGGGGAGAGTGTGTAAGTGCGAATGCACGGTTGTTGATTGCGTGATTACGGTGGATATCGTGATCTTGGAGTGGAGAGGAGGCGCCCAACACCCGCAGTCACTGAGCGGAGAGAGGAGGAGGAGAGTAGCGCCCGCCGTTACGGCGAAGGCTACACGAGCACCCTCACGCGTCGGAATGCGGAGTGCCCGCTACGCGAGCGAGAGCTCTCCCGCCCGAAGTGGAGAGGAGGCGCCCAACACCCGCAGTCACTGAGCGGAGAGAGGAGGAGGAGAGTAGCGCGCGCCCATCTCCCCCCGTTGCTAGGGAAGACGAGGAGGAAGACGAGGGGCGCGCGCACCCGCAGCTGTTGCTATGCGGACGACGGCGGCGGATGATTCAGGCTCGCTTAAGAAGTGCATTCGCACTTAATAATTATGGGGAATCATAAAAAAGGGAAATGTCACTAGTTGTTTTGTCGAAACAATGGCTCTGACAGCATTCTCTTTTGCGAAGATTTCCCTTTATTTCGATCCCCCATGTTCCTTTGAATATCAGTCCTACTTATATTACTGCCATGCCATCTGGTTTGGGAAAACCCACACAGAGAGCCTTGAAAGTTCTTGAAAAACCTTGAAGTTTTGTCACGTAAACAAGTACAAGTCGTGCTTCATTGTACAGTCTAGTCCACTTATAACAATATCTAAGTGCCAAGGAAAGCCCATTGTTCTGATAATTGTTATAAGCGGGTTGTGAAATAAAAAGACGAAACTGAGCTCGAAACATTTTGTTCACGTGTGATCAAGGTCGTACTATGTACTGCTTATCTGCAAAAAAGAAGCCATACTCGGTCAGCTTTGCTTGCTTCACGCAAAGCTGGTGCACACCTTTTTCAAGAGCACCTATAGGTGCCTCACCTAGCTGAGCAAAAGGTACTTGGTGGAAACGAAGTCCCTGAGGGACTGTATCATGCGTTGGGCCTCCTGCGAAGACACTACCTGAGTTGGCTGCGCAACCACGTCATCAGAGTTGTCACTGTCAGTGCTGTCCGCAGTTTGTATCCGTGCAATGATCCGTTTGTATCCGTCCGAGTGCCTCTGCAGCGAGGCACTCGGACGTTTCCAAAACGTTGTCACTGACGTCCCTCTGTGGAAAAATGGGGGCAGTTGGAGAGGCACCCAGTCGATTCAAAGTGGTGCACACGTGACACAAAAAGAAAACGACCAAGGAAGCAAGCTGCCGCGGGAACAAGGGCAAAGCGGCGGCGCGGATTCGGTCATCATATCCGATATCGCGGCACTGGAGCATTGTAATAAGCATTTTATTTTCCCATAGAATGCATACAAAAGGGGATAGTGCCATAGTTGTTCATCATTATATCCGATATATTGTTATAGATGGTATCGTTATAAGTGGACTCAACTGCAGTAGAACCTCGTTGATAAGTTTTTAAAAAAGCGTACTATCCGGTGAAAAACATACTACAGGGAATTTTTAGTGTTCACAATTGAGAGTGTACTAAGCAAGAAATTGTATGAACCGAGAACGCATTAACAAGTTTCTACTGTACAGTATAACCTCGTTACAAGAGACACTGAAGGGACCCGGGAAACGTGTCTCTTGTAACCAAGGTCTCTTGTACGCGAAGTTGCTAACATGGCAAACATGGAAAAACCAACCAAACCGTCCTCACTCAAAAGTCTCTTGTAACCAAGTGTCTCTTGTAACAGTGTCTCTTGCAACGAGGTTTTGCTGTACTCGTATTTGAAGACCTCTTGTTGCTCTGTGGTGTATGCTGCTGCTGCTGCTGGGTAGCATACCTGTCGTCATTAAGAGGCAGTGGTTGCCTGTCCCTGACAGCGCTTTGTGGCGAGAGCCTTTGAAGAGCACCCTTGTTGTTCCTCTGTTTGTGCAGAAGCTGCTCCAGTTGCGTGACAGCCAGCTGGTGCAGCAGCGCGAGGAGAACGCCCAGGTTCTCCACTCTCTTCAGCTCGCCAAGACGGTCAGAACTTCTCTATGTTTGATCCTTTGATGCTTTCTCTCCAGGAACCTTGCAAAAACAGTGGCTTTAAGGGGGGTAAGGGGGGAGGGGGTGTTGCTCTTAAAACAACTTTGAAGCAAACTCTGTGAAACTTGTCAGTCTTGCTGCTTTTTGCCCACTGATTTCAAATATGCCGTTATTTTTCAACTGGTCAATTAGTTCCCAAGATAACTAGAGATAATTAGCCATTTTTTGGCGGAACAATAAACAAAACACTGTTGGTCATAAAACTGTAATCTTCGTGTTTTCCAGTACTGTGGACCCTGGTGAATGCAACAATCGAAGCAGTTTTTTGATGCATCACTTGGAACTAATTTTACAGCTCACGAAACTGTGGTGTTTAAAACGGGCATTCGAAGTGGTTCCTTAACACTGGTGCCACCAAGGTTGATTCGACTTTCGAATTTCTAATGTTTTAATTGATGAATGAATCAAAAGTAGTTCTTTGTTTTTTTTTCAAGGCTGGAAGAAGTTTATCATTTCTTCTGACCCTCGCTGCAAATTTGTGAGTTTAATCTGCTTAATCTAAGCCAAACTACCTTGCTCTAGTTGCCTTTGTTTGGCGGTTAGGTGAAGTCAATTGCTGCGAAATACGATGTGGAATGCCCGTGTATTTGAGGGCCAACTTACAAACCTTGGCATCCACCTCAAGCGAGACTTGGTGGTTTACTACAACACAAACAATTGCTTTTAAACTTGCTTCCGCTAATAAGGTAATATTGCGATTTCGTTGCATGTTCTCGAGGCCACAGCAACATGTGAGCGCTCCCAGATAGTAACTTGCAGCCTTGTTATAAAAATTTTATTGCAGCCGAAAAAGAAGAAAATGAAAAAAGCTCACACTAACGCATAACACTTGAAGGTAGCGAAGCTGTACGCAACCTTCACCACCACCATCCCGACAATTTACGTCCACTATTGCAGCCGCTTTGCTTCTTCTTCGCTGCCGCAACGACCTTTACTCCATCATTGTTGTCATAAGTGTGAGCTTCCTTCATCTTTTTGGAAGTTATAATTATTGGACGTCACCTTGGAGGGGCGTACGCTCTTATGTGTCTTTCTCGTTCCAAGTGTTTCCATGATTACGGCGAATGCTGGAAGTTTGTTTTTGTTTGTTTGCCAGTTTTGGCCAATCTGTAAGTTTGTATGCTTGTCTTGACAGACATGTGCCGGGGACGCTTGGCGGTCGTTGCGAGGCACGCACACATGAGCGCTATACTCGGTTACAACTCAAGAACGGTGCCACCTCATGTAGTGTATCACTCCGCCAAAGCGCCGGACCCGTGACGTCAGTGCGCGCGCGTTTTGAAAGGGGTTTGCTATGAATGCGTGATATCGTCTGCCTTGTCTCACGCAGTTTGTTTGTCGTCACTGGAGTCGTTTATAAGCATAGTAAGTTCACAAAAGTCACGGGAACGGCTCTCGCCACGTTCAAAATATTCCCAGTAACGCCCTACTTGCGCCGCGCGGAGAAACATCCGGCTATGGTGATAAGGCACAGCGGCAACTTCCGGTGCCGTTCTTAAGTTGTCACCAAGTATAGGTGTTTTCTTGGTTTGCTAACTGCCAAGTTGTCGCCGCGAGGCCCACGCTCACGTGCGTGCACTCCGCAATTTCTTGGTATTTTTAACTGCGGATACGAAGAATTATGATTTGCTAAGCAGCAAAAAATGTGTACGTATCTTCCGCATTTGCATTTGCGCGCGTCTGCATAGCCCGTCGTCATAACCTATGCTGTTCCTGACTCCTTTGGAAGAGGGATCGTCTGTAAACTTTGTTTCTCCGCCTTCGTCGGCTGTGCAGAAGATCAACCAGCTGAACAGCCAGTGCCAGCAGCTGAGCAACAGCCTCCGCGCAGAGCGCAACGCCCACCAAGCGGAGTCGCAGCGCCTCCAAGCGCGCCTCGAGGGTCTCGTCGTCACGCCCACTACCTCCTCAGCCGGTACGTTCTTCATTTCAGTGCAGATTTGTTTGATAAGTTAAGGGGATGATGATGATGATGATTGCTATTGGTTTCCCCTTTGTAGCGGGGTGATGACGTGTCATCTTACCAAAAAGGACTAATATACCTATGTTTTATACATGCTCGTCGAACAACTTTCGGGACATGCTCGTCGAAACAACTTGCTTTTTAATAATGAAGTTCGGTGGGTGAAATTTGCACAGCTTGTAAAGATTCGCCTCCTCTTGTCATATATGCAATCAGATTTTCAAATAGCTGCTCCGGATGAAATTTTACACAGCATGGCGCGCAGAAAAATGGCTTTTTTGTGCACACTATTTTTTATAGCAAAAATTTTTACTGAAAATTTTAAAATACTTTATGTGGTTCCTTATGAACTGCAGAGTGTGCAAATATACCTGAAAAATACTTTATGTCAATTTTCTTCACCAGGAAAAAAAAAATGGCTGGTAGTGTACCTTTTCTTGCTTTGTATGTACTTTAGGCTTGTGCGAATATTCGAGCGCTTTGAATATTCAAATGATTATTACAGTATTTGAATTTGCTTCGACCCGAATGTCAAATTTCCGATATTTCGAAGTATTCAGGGGTGAACGAATATCAAAACTGGGTTCAAGTACTACCAGGAGTTTCGGTTTTGTTAGGCAAACCGCAGTGCCATTGACATCCGGCCTACATTTTGACTACATGTGAAGCCACGTCAAACTAAGCCACGTTCAGAGTGTTGCTAGCGTTGTCTTAGGCATCTTATGCGCGCACGTTCGTCAAGGTAGTCAAGGCTCCTGTTTTATTGTCTGAAACAATGAAACGGTAACCAAACAACTTGTTTGTTTACCGCGTGGCACGCAGGCAGTAAGCAGGTGTTGGTTGCACTCCGCGCTTGAACTTCAGTGTGCATCAGTTGCTTCAATCTGTCAAGTGATGTGGCCAGTGTGTCCATGGCTGCCAGCCTGATATGGAACTTTTTTTGTGAAGGTCCCACCAGGCCAGGAAGCTCACTGTCTCAAATGCCATGCTATTCTGAAGACGCCATTGGGGACTGCACAACTCTGGTGGCGCATTTAATAAAGAGGTGCTCGTATGTCTTTGTGGCATACAAAAGGAACGTTGTGTGCGGAAAAGCGTCAAGTCTACTGCTGTCGCTAAGCCTGATGCGCAGCAGCCTTCAGTAGATAAGTTTCAAGCCAAAGCACATACGGCACCAAAAGCACAGGAAATGACAAAGTAGTGCCCCAAAAAGAAAGCCTTTACCCCAAGCTTTTCATAATGGTAAAAGAACGGAGAAGTGACATGGCAGTTGCATATCGTGCCCGTTTGACTGTCGTGCCACGTCTCAATACGTCAAGGCTGTTCGTCAGTCCATTTCCAGTCTGTAACACCGTGCCCACTTCTGGTGGGCACCTGAAAAATCCAGTCCAGTTGCGATCTTCCTCCAATTCATTCTTGCAGATGAGACCTTGGCATCTCAGTCGTGCCGACCTGTGCCCGAGCGGCGTTCTTCCCTGGTGGTTCGGAAGCAGGTGGCCACCTCAGTGCCCAAAGGTCAGTGGCGCTCACTTGGCAAATTGCAGCGATTATTTAGGCGAAAGGTTTAGATGTCTTATAAAACGTGAAAAGTGGCCGTTGTCGTCGTCTTTGGCGGTGTAAACACGAATGGTACCAAAATGGCCGCCACTGTACACAGAGAAAATAAATAAAAATGGCAGCATCTACACTCCGTGGACGATGGCTAGAGTGCGAAGTACAGGGACCCGAAATGACATCCCATTTGCGCCCCGACCGTCATTCGATTTGAGCCGTGAGTTGCACCTTGAGTATTCCCTAAAATGAAACTGCAACTCACTGATCAAATTGAATTTCGCTTTATTTTCGCTTGATGGTGGTGTGCGCACAGATGGACGCAGACGGGCATAAGGAGGTCCTAAGGTACTCCGCACCGTTGCAGGCGAGGGTGTAAGCCGCTTGACTCTCGGGTACTAACTCGCAGTCGTAGCCCAATGGGTGAGACGACTGATGCTAACTCTGTCTGATCTACCAGACACAGGCTCGAATCCTGCCGGTGCCTGTATGATTTCTTGCGATTGTAAATGCTATGTGCATGGACGCGGACGGTGTGCTGTCCTAAGGTACTCCGCACCTAATAAATAAAAACACATTTGGATTCATGTACGTTCGAGTGTGGGTGTGCACGGAGGAGAGCTCTTGCTGTGAGGAAGCGGCCGCGTGAACTGTGGCCGATCCGCTAGTGGGTGTACAGTGTAGACCATTTATAACGTAACCGCTTATAGTGCGGGACCGGATATAACGCGGGTTTTTGTGACCACCAGTTTGCCTCCCATAGAACTCAATGCATAAGCATACCGCTTAACATGCGGTTGGCCGAACCACAATACCGTTTATAGTGCGGTTTTTCGGCGGGTCTGCTGATCGACCAACACAGCTGGGTAATCATTTTAGGGTAGCAAAAGGAAAAAAGAAATGATGAAATCGGCCATCTGACGCAGTGCGCACCCCTTGCTCTCCTCTAACTTCGACACAGAAGAAAAAAATAGGCACCCTTTAGTTCGCGCGTACGTGATAACCACAGCTGTCCTTGCTTGATGCACCTCGGAAGATAGCAACCGACTCCCCGTCCACGCGTGGCAAGTTGTTTCTATTAATCGGGAACCGCATGGCCCGTTTTCGTAAACGAATTGTGCACATCGGCATTGCGCGTGCGTTTTTTTCATGCTCGCGCCTACGATTCCGTGCTCGCGGTGGCTTCTTCGTGTGGCAGTGGGAGGAGCCTAACGACTTGCACCAATGGAAAGACGCGCACCTAATGGCGGGAGATTCGAAGCGCCCCGAGCCGGCTAGCCGCGCCAGAGGTGTTTAGGCTAAAGTCTCTCGATCAGATGAAGGGACTTTAGTTTAGGCTTACGACCGTGGTATTTTTTGATGGGCGTTTTCACAAGCAGCGTGGATGGCAGCTTATATTCCACTTTACGGTCACATTATCAGCTCTTTTCTTGCATGAGCATCTTCGCTTGCGCCTCGTGTGGCATTTCAGCGAGCGGTTAGAAGTTGTCGCTGGAGCTGCCTGCACCGCTTCACGGCCAGTGCCGACGCCATGTTGCCGCCTCTTACTGCGCCGCACACATTACGTCAGTTGTATCCGCGCCGGCGTCGCTGCGCCTGCGGCGTGCGCTGCATGTTTTCGCGAGAAATCGCTGCATGCGGTTCACGCTTTAGAACATTGTGCAGATAAGCCACCACTCTTTCCGAACAAGCGAGCCGCGCAAAGGTTTCCACCACCAGTACGTTGCGCTGATAAGCAGCCGCCTTCGGCACCGTGAACACAAGGTGGGGTAAAAATAAAAAAAAAAAAATCCCGCTGGCCTTTCTTATCATGTACTGCGGCATCTTCATAGACGCCAAAAACGCAGCCATTGTCTTTCAAAACACAAACAGAACGGAAGTTAAAGCCGCACTCGCTGTTTGTAAGACCGTGCTTTTGCAATGTGAGACCCTGCAGCAGCGGCTGATGTTAAAAATAATACGAAATAAAGACCCTGGCTTCGTTTTTAGGTGCTGTGCGTTTGGGTGATAAAAAATTTAGGATGACTTGAGAGGTAGGTGGCGATTTGGTTGAATTCGCGCACGTTTTGGTTATAGTGCGGTACCGCTTATGTGCGGATTTTTGCGGCTCCCGCGACATACGTTATAAGCGGTTTACAGTGTAATTTGCGTCAAAGGATGAAGAAACAATCGAAAATAAGAAACAGACACAAACATGATGTAGCAGCGGGAGGTGTCTTTGATAATTGTGCTGGTTTACGCATTCAAATCACAGAAGCAGACTTGAATACCAAAAGAGTTTCTCACTTTTTTTTTTTTTTTTTTTGAGTGGGGGAGGTGAGGAGAGGGGCAGTCAGAGGCTGGATTTTTGTGTTGTGCCTACAAGTAGCAGCTTTGATTATGAAAAGTTAGAATATACGAGAAGTAGCAATTGCAGTGAAAGCTCGTTAATTCGAACTTCAATCATTCATATTTAATGGATAATTCGAACTGTAGGAATTAGTCCGGCAAGGTTTCTAACGATGTTTTTGCATAAAGAAGCCCGTTAATTCGAACTTAAGTAGGTTCCACTGCGGATAATTAGAACCACGCGTTATGGCGCCACTACTTTGGTGCTTGGCGCACGGCCGAAAAAATGCACCTATAGCCTACGCACGAGGCTGCGTAGGAGCAGAAAAGGAAAAACCTGGCAAAACTAAGCTAAATCCCACGTTGTGGACGCTTTGGAAGATGCATTCTTTGCAACCTAGGTCGACGAAAAAGCAGTGGTCAGTGCGATGAACTCACAGATGAGGGCATCATATCTCTGGTCAAAAGCTGTTGCTGCCAGTGACGCTACGGGAGATGACGACAGAATGATGCGGCCGTCCGCTCAGAAATCACGGCCAAATAAAAAATTCCACCCGTGTCTCTTCTTCAGTTTTCAAGAAGGCTTTCTGCTACGTTCGTTTGTTCGTGCAAGGAGTGCAAAAAAAGGCAGGTCGGAACAAAAGGCAGGCCGCAATCACGGGCTTTTTCAAGCACAAAAGTGTTATCATGCCCTACCACTTCCCATTTGCAGTGCAATGTTGTTATGGTGCGCTTTCATTAGTTTGAACTGAGGTGGCTCCCCCTTGCGGTTCGAAGTAACGGGCTTTTACATTAGTGGGCAGCTATCGGTAGCAGGCTAACGAGGGTAAGCAATCGTAAAGCAGAAAATACAAGTGGAGCATTCGAATGGGAAGAAAATGGCAGACATTGATCTCTGATCCAATGATGATTCGGGGGGAACTGAATGTTATTTAATCGTTTACTTTTAGGATAGAAAGGGAGTATTTAGGGAGTTTTAAGAAATGCTTGGGGGTTTTTAGGAGGGTTACGATGAAGTATTTTGTTTTTATTTCCACGAGGGTGCTTTCAGGAAACATGGAGTTTTCAGGATTGAGAGGGAGTATATTCTGGCGCTTTGGGGAGTGTTTATATAATTTGGGGGGTGTTTTTAGGAGTGTTCCAGGGCAGCATTTTATTCTTTTTGGTGGAGTTTTTATGAGGTTTAGGGAGCTTATAGGAGCTCGTGGGAGTATTTTATTGCTTTCTTGGGGAGTTTTTACAGACCCACAAAGGATATTTTCGTCCCCCAATGGAATATTGAGTTTTGTTTTGTGTGTCTACGTTACCGATAATGACACAAATCTGACCACCATGTGCTTGTATTTGTGTGTGTCGAGAGTGACAGCCCCAATGACAACAGCAAAAAGAAAACATTCCTGTCAAGGGGCTGTTAACAGGTCCACTGTAAAATAATTATTTTGGCAAATTAGGAAGGTGTTGGCAAATTAGGAAGACAAAAACGAAATTCTGGCTTTTTTAGCGTTAAAGTGATGGGCGGGGAATGAGCCTATGCATGGCAGTGTAGGCGTAGTTAGCATCGTGCTGAAGTTTACAGATATACGTGAAAGTGTAGGCGCGATTACCAAAAAACAACTATCGGTTATTTAGTAGGTGTTGCTGTAATTTCACCTAAGGCAACATCTATTTAGTGCGATAAGAACTACGCTGCACTGTAAATATCAGTAGAAATATAAGTGGAGATGGCGCCACATGACCAAGGACAATTTGGGTGCCTTGAAATAAGTGTTCTCCAGTGACTGGTATCAGTAGCTACTACAAAAACATCAAGTTAAAGGGACAGCCAACCGATTTTTGTGAGTATATGCCCTTATTTGAAAGAAAAGGCATCACTTAACGCACCTTGAATCGAAGGGCCCTAGAACATTTGAACGCAGAATTTTTACATCTAGCAGTCTTACGTATCCTCCAGAATTAATGCTGGCAAACATGGCAGCTAGCCGCGCGGCAACGTAGATGAAAACAGGTATCTAAAAAGCTTGGCCCTGGCTAAAACAACAATAAAGTGCACTCCTTCCTTTTCCTTCGTGGGGTTTTTGAATCGCGCATCGAAAGCAACGTTTGCATGTGTGTGGTAGTGGCACGTTTAGATGCTACATGGCACCACTTTTAAGTCTTCAGAAAGTTTAGTGCCGCATTGAAGTGATCTCCGCCAATTTGTTCAGAAATTCACCGTGGTGACCCCACTATGTAGAACACTATGTTTTGTATGCACTAGAGGACATGGACTCCACAAATAGCTGTCCCTTTAAAAGTTTTAACCCCGTCTTTTTTTGTTGCCTTGCTCCTCTGCATACTGTTGCCAGTTTTTTGTTTTTTTTTAACAGTGAATGTGTTTAAACTTGAGTTCTGTTCATTGCGATCATTAACAGAAAACAGCAAAGCAGAGAGGAGGAAAATGCTAGGCCAAGAAGTGTGAGGGAAAGTGGCGAGGGGGCAACGAGCCGACGAGCAGGTGTGAGGAGTGCGCACTTCAACAAAAAAAAAAACAACACTTCCCATAGTCGGAATCAAACCTAGGTCCCTCACATTATGAAACTGGCACCTTTAAGATTGTGCTATCATCGCATTCGGTGCGCGCAGCATTTCCTTTGGGTTTGTAGCGTGAGTGTTGGCGTTGGACTTCGGCTAAGTGGGCTTTGGCTTCAGGTTGGCCACGTTTGGATTTTGGACTTTAGGAGGGTGGATTGTGGGCTTTGATTTAACTCGGTTTGCATGGAGAAAGCTTCGCTTTTTAGCCATCTTTCTCTCAAGAAAGAAGCAGACCTAAGAAAAGCGAAGTAAAAGCTAGTGATGACCACCAGCTCTGCTGTTTCCTGTCTTTGCATCGCATCCTTTGCATCCTGTCTTTGCATCCGGCTACCTTCAAAGGTAGCCGGATTTTCTTTTATGCTGAAACGGTTACCCCGGCCTGCACGAGCATTTTTGTTTGTTGGTGAATACGCTCATCAATCACCTGGAATAGTATCTTGTGTCTTTATTTGTTCTTGCGAAGGCGGAACTAACCCTGAATTCTTTTTCCCCCCCCCCCCAAATGTTTTACAGCCGACTCCCACCAGGGCTTCAGCCGATCCGAGCCGGCGACGGGTGCCCAAGGCAACTAAATCATCGATTCATGTCCACGCAGCAGTCGTTTTCTCTGCTGGTCAGAGATAATGACTTCTTGTGCTGACCAGTCGGCACGTGTAAAACCATTGTTTAATCTACGTTAGTTGTCACTGTTAGTTAGTAGCTAAGCCTAACGGCGAGCTTAAACTCTTATTCAAGTTGCGTCGCGTGGCGGAGAGCAACTTCATTGTAAAGTAGGTTGCGGCATTTCATTGTTGGATGTTTCTGAAGTTAGCCACCCATCGTCCAAACTCGCAAGTCACATATAAGCTATTGGCTTGGCTTGGCTAGCGGCTAGCTATGTCGGGACGGAAATACGCCATCAAAAGCTTGTTTGATGTTTCCGAAAGAAGCCGTTTCAAGTTTCAACCACCGGTTGTCCAAACTTGCAAGCCACACTGAAGCCATCGACTTGGCTTGGCTAGTGGCTAGCTATGCTTGGGACGGAAACGCACTGTCAAAAGCTTGTTAGGTGTTTCCGAAGGCAACCGCTTCAACCACCGGTTGTCCAAACTTTCAAGCCGCGCTGAAACCATTGGCTTGGCTTGACTAGCGGCTAGTTACATTCAGGACGGAAGCACGCAGTTGAAAGCTGTCGCGGACGTTTTCCCAAAGTGCGTGAAAACTTTGTTTCTTTAGCGTTATGCTCAAAACTAACCAAGTACACTACCAGATGTACCTAAAGGAAGTATACTATGCGTTAACCCGCAGTCTTATAGAAGTGAAAGCCAGATTTTTGAGCCGAAGGCAGCTGACAGTGTAGCAGGTACAGCCACACTGGAGGCATTTATCCTTGTTGGTTTTGTGAACTTCCGATAACCTTGGCATCTAGGGGTCCGATAGACCGGAAGCAAGTTTAGGCAGCTTGCTTAGCATATTCTATGTCTACACACAAAACATAGGTAGAGCAGTTATAGAGAAAAAGAGAGAGAGAGTTTTATATATATATATTTTTACAGATGTTCCTTGTTAACAGAGCCAGTGACGGAGGGGGTTGCGAGCGAAAGGATACGGTTTGTGTACATATTTGTGGAGAAGGCAACATCCTCATCAACAAGGGAGTGTACGCACTGGGCTGTTGGGAGCTTGTGAGTCTCGGTGGAAAAGGCCTGCGCATAAGACCAAGCAATGGTGCGGCCTCGAAGTTCTGATGCGTTTTGTTTTTTGCCGTCCATATAGTTAGCAGTAGTGCGAGTGCTTAACATTTTTATTTTGCACAGTAGTTTGTTTGTTTGTTCATCACCGGCACCATTGCTAGATAGATGGCGCACTCTTGTCTAGGGGCAGCTGTTCCGAAGCGCGTCGCGTAAGCGTTTTTACTACGGCGCGCTGTCTACTCAGGTCCTTTCTAGAAATGCAAAACAGAAAGAAAAAAAACGAAAAAAAAAGAGAAGTTTTCGGCGGCTGCCTCAGGTTTGACGTGGTTTTGTAGATGTGCAATACTAAACAAGTCTTTTTTTTTTTCTTGTTCTTGTGAAGCCCAATAAAGATGAACATGTGTCTACCTCTTTTGTGGTGTTTTCTTGGTTGGTTGTACTAAATGGAAGGCCGTTGATTTTTTGCGCTGTCCAATCCAGTAATTCCCTCTAAAGAGTGCTTCCCGGCAAGCACGTGTGAAATGAGGGAAAGCCAACTTTGTGAAAGGATACGTGTACCTGCCCTAAGCAGCACTAGTATTAAACTAAGAGTGTAAAACATGGTTATATTAGTCCTTTTTGGGAAGATGACATGTCATCACCCCGCTTTAAAGGGGAAACCTATAGCAATCATCATCATCAACAACGTTAGGGCTGAATGTAAACGGAAGTGTTGTGTCGAAGTGCTTTAACACCAAATCTCATCAGCGGCATCATTTATCAAGAAAGCACAAAGATCGATACATTGCATCATCTAGGGGAAATTGGGGAAGAAGCTGGATGTAAATCAAAATTATAGGGAGTTCTTAACCTAAAAATACTCCTCTGGATCGAGACTTCTGCGTCAATATGGACACCATGGAAGTGGACCGTGTTTGTTGGAGTTCACAACACGCATCCAGTAATGATTGCTTGGAATTTCTTGTTATAACTAGGCCTAAACAAAACCCTGAATTGGGAAGAACATATTTTGTCAACAGGAACTAGTCAACTGTTCGTTACACACCTGCCTGTGGCCCCTGCAGCTCAAGATGTCGACTTTGATGCCGTGTAATTGCAGTAGAAGCTCACACGTGCGTTTTTCAGGGGTTTGCGGAATAAAACTTGTGAACTGCGTAAATGTGGGTTTATGAAGCAAATAAAAAATATATTAGGGCTGACCTTCCACAACTAATCTGATAGGAGGATGCAATTAGCAGGAATATACCAATGATGTTCTACTGCACAAGTTCATATCCACTGGGAATCTTATTAGGTACACACGTTACATGACGTTGACCGCTGAAATTGCCACAGTGGAGGTTACTGGCTGTTGAGCGCAAGCATCTTCGAGAAAATAGGTACCCAAAAGACTTTTGAGTTACATTCTGCACGTTAGATGCAAGGCCTGTGGTCACTGCATTTGTGATAAGTGTGCTGGGTGGGTGTATGCCCCGTTGATACCCTGTTCCAAGATAGTTACAAGCTCGGCACTTCCAGTGCAATGTAGAATGTTAATTAAGCGTGTCGATATACTGTGCCCCCCTAAGCCTACCTAAATGATACCAAACAGCCCTCATGGAAAAAAATAACGCATACAATTGAGCCAAGAAAACATTTTACAACGAAAGAAAATTGGTTTTTGCACAAATTTTCGCACTGGTGCGATTCGAACCCAGGCTGTTCACGTCAAAATGCACGATTCTAGCCCTAGGCTAGTGAATCCAAACGTGGGGATCTTTCGGTAGATGTTCAAAGTAATAGAAACAGTGTTCAAAAGGAACCAGAAGATGGCACTGGGTGTGTGCAGGCAGTGGCGGGCTCGCACCCACGGGAACAGAACCCCTCTGTACATCTAGGGTGCCACATGGGGGGAATCGGCCAAGGCTTGATTACAGTTGAATAGTATCTATCAATGACATTGATCAGTAATAGCAATAGCTTCGAACAGGCCCACAGAGCGAAGTGTGCCAGGGCTCTGTAAAATGGCCAAAGTTCAATCGATTGGTTTTAACCAAAAATAGCTTTCCCAGTTTTTTTTTTTTTTCACTCTATTTTTAGACACATAGAACCTTTCCCCCTAATTTGTCCCTTTTTCTTTCTAATGGCAGATAATGTAATGATTAAACTGTCTTCTTGCTGCATTGTCACCAAACATTCGTTCACTATATTTACTGAAGCTGCTTTATAGCTTCGTTAAAAGCCAGTCTCCAATCGCCACGCAAAACACTGAAATGGAACAAGAAACCGTCTTTTAAAAAGCACTAAAGTAATCTGGACTGTACTACAGGCCTCGAAACATGAAAGGCCACAATTCCAACTTGAATCCATTACCTAATTTGTGCAACTTCACATTGCTTTGCAACCCCACAAAGGACACAGACCACCAACATAAGAAAAGTGTGAACGAGAACTTTTATTGAAATGCATTGTTTGGCGGTGGTACAAGAAGACACCTTGCCATTAGTGCTTGCCTAATCACTGTGTTGTTCACAAATGAGCCAACCACGCACTTTGCACACAGTTCTGGGTGGATGATTCGCGGCCTCCTGATAAGCTGACGATCGCGCTGTTCTGCAAACAAACTCCCGCTAAGCGTCACCAGCCGACGAGGAATCCTGCACGGACTGAAGCATCCTCGCCGTGGACGGCGACGCCATCTGGAAGGCAGTTTTCTCTTCCTGCATTTTGAAAACAACACGAACCGGCCACCTGAAGTCTCGGCACATGTCTACTGAACAATTTTAGGCCACAGCTACAGCATGTTGTGCATAACCGTGATTTTTGTGCCGCCACGAAGCAGCTTTATTCCTCAGATTATTATGGCAGTGCCTATTCTGCGGACCAGACCACAGAATATTGTTCAGCTTTATTCTGTGGACTGTAGCACAGTACAGTTGAGTCTTGTTCATTTAAACTGACCTAAAACACACCAAACTAATTTTTTTTGCTAAAAATACTGCGCAGAATTAATTTAAGAGAACATTTTACAGCAAGAAATTCACTTCAGAAAAGAAATTACACAAAGCTGCTGGGGCTCGAACTGAAGTGTTTAGGGCCAAAACTCTTGTGCCATGAAAACCGACGAGCGAGACTTCTTTAGTGGATGCTTAAAGGGACCATGCAGACAAAACACAAGTTTGGTTCATTTGAAAGAGTGCCCCGTCATAGTCACACTGACACCCGTTTTCTTTGCTCAAATAAGCTACATAGCTAGAAAAGGAAAAAAGGGAATGGCCATGTGACCCACTAGCTCATTCCCCCGCAACAGAATCTATGATGTCATAATCCCTGCTGTGCGATTGGCTGAGGGCGGCAAAAGCAAACGCAAATAATGTACAGCTTATAAGCTTGCCAAACGAGCTATTTGCGCTTAAATGCAATGCATATTCATTTTACAGCAGTAAGAATGGTGGGGTAAGCAATTAAAAGTTACAAAAATACACGTAAACATAGAAGTACCGATGTGCACTGCTGTTGGTACTGGGCGCACTATGCTTGTTTTATCTGCGCAGCTGTACGCCACTTTAGCTGTCTTACGTGATCCTGCTTGCCAAGCATACCCCATGTTTCACGAAACGATTACTTTCTGCAGTAACAAAAGCAAGCCAGGTGCAAATACAAACAAAAACAAAGCAACGTTGGACAACGCTCCGCGGCTGAGTATGGTAGCGCCGTCTGGGAGGAGTGACGGCAAGCAAGGCTGCAGAGCCAAATGACGCAGTGGAAGTTCGTTTGAATGTTCACACCTATGACTTCATTCCTGATGTCATGAAAACACACGACTTGGTGGGAGAATCAAAATTTCAACCTAAATTGATTAATTTCTCAGTGAATATGATGTCGTTTGCTGCCGGACAAGCGCTGGGGGCATTATAAAACATGAAATATTTTGAATAAAACAAACTTGTATTTTGTCTGCATGGCCCCTTTAAAGCGGAACATCACCCTGTGGTCTGGCCCACCGAATAGGCAGTGCGCTCAATTATAGACCCCGCAACCAACCACCTTATATGAACCTGGTGTTGTTTGTCGCAGTAACCTTAGCTCAGCCGTCAGGAAAAAAGTGGATGAAATGTATATTCCAATGTTGGGAGTGAAGCTTTCAGCAGTTTCCAACTTTTGGGGTAGCCTCCAGAACGTTACTGAGGTAGAAAATGGGTTTACCCTCGTGAATTCCTGTGAATATACAGTACTGTAGCCATGGGTTTCACATTAGCACATGCTAGAAGGAAATCGGGCGCTGATGTCCAAGAAAACTGTGCCTCAACAAGCACGCTTTCATGCACCACGGGGGAGCGTTCTATAGTTACTTGGCATGGCTCGCCAACGAGCTCAAAAGTTGCCTGTGGCTGCAAAAACTGTAATGATGAGAATTATTTTACTAACATAAGTGTACAGCTAATAAAAGACGTCTTTGTCGGAAATTTTCAGAAGCTTCACGCAACCTGAACAAGAAAAAGAAAAAAAAAAGCTGCTCGTTTTCGACGTCGGGTGCTACAATAAGGCAAGTTACAAGCCAAGCCAAGCCAAGTAGGAGAGGAACACACTTCGAGCTGCTATAGCAGTTCTCACGACTGCAGATGACAGCAGTGACAGATTTCCCTCTCGTATAATTACAAGTATGTACTTCCCTTCTTATCAACAGTCACTGGACTGATAACCAAACTGTGACATTAAAAAAAAACTGTGAAGCCTGCCATCACAGGGCGGAACACATCTCGTTCGAAGCTGTGTGGTATGCATATCTGACAACAGCTTAGTGCATGCTAGTTAATTACACGATAAAATGGGGGCTGCTTGTGTCAA
The DNA here is from genome assembly GCF_048455015.1 of Haemaphysalis longicornis. NCBI lineage: Eukaryota > Metazoa > Arthropoda > Arachnida > Ixodida > Ixodidae > Haemaphysalis > Haemaphysalis longicornis. The sequence goes on from NW_027526369.1 coordinate 83,365, forward strand.
ACGAAATTTATCGTTACAAAAGTAGCAATGGGGAAATGTTGCACGGCACTTCGGTCAACTTCAGTCAACTAGCATAGAATGAACTTAGATAGCGGAGGTCACTCATCTCTGATCACCTCTTGAAAACTGTAGTCTGGCTTCCCACAAATCCGAATGCACGTTCGCAATTTGCTACCGCTGGAATCGCACGCACAGTTGGGACCATGCCCTCTTGACATGGCTATCACTGGTAGGCTATGCCTGCATGAAACACATTCTCCAATTTAGGAAGGGATGAATTGACACACTTTTGCCGTCCTAAGAAGCCTAATTGCTTCAGCAAGAATAAAATGTAAAAAAAAGTGGATATTTTAGGGTGAATACACCTGGATTCCAAGCACTCACCCATCCTCTACTACTGTAAGCATGCAATGTTGTCTTTTAAGAGACTTTCGCCGAGTCACAAACTACAAAGCGACGAGGGACTAGGAGAAGCACCAGCTAGACTGATGTACATAGACAAACGAAACGTGATCATGAAAATATGAACCAGAACACACCAACAGCGCTGTTTCTATCCATTCAAGTGAAAATGACGCGTGGCCTAATTTACAGCTACAAAGTTGGGAAATGTGGCTTTCCATGCCTACCAATAGCGCACCATTGTAGGACCTCCACGAAAATAATTTTTCAATTTTGCTTGTTCAGGTTCATATTTTCGCGTTTGCATTTCCTTGGTCCATGACTGTACAATGAAGGCAATATGATGGCTTAGGGTTGTTTGTTTTTGGGTAAAACTAGATTTTACCCGATTTTCAACGCCCCGCCGAAGAATTGGGTTAAACCCGATTTGACCCTGAATGAACCTTTTCACCTTTTCAAAATACGACCTGCGCAGTCGTGCACTGACGGTCCACAGTTCTCAACCAGTATTTGCTGGAAGCAAGTCCCAAAAACACAGCTGTTGAACTGATCGATTGATTGATTGATTGTAGGGTTTAACGCGCTGACGCAACGCAGGTGATGAGGCGTGCCGTAGTGGAGGGCTGCGGATTAATTTTGACCATCTGGGGATCTTTATCGTGCGCCGAAATCTCGTACACACGGGCGTTTTTGCTTTTCGCCTCCATCAGAAAAGCGGCCGCCGCGGCCGGGAATCGAACCCGCAACCTTGTGCTCAGCAGTGCAACGGCTTAGCCACTGAGCCACCGCGGCGGGTTACAGCTGTTGAACTCACGGAGTATTGGCATGACTCTACCGCACGCTACCCCAGCCTGGCAAACGCTGCAATGACATTGTTGTGCCTGGCTAATGGAAGCTGTGATGTCGAGAGAACTTTCCCCCAGCTGAGGTACGTTCAACGATCGGACAGTTCTCGAATGGAGACCGACATGTTGCGCATGAAGATGATAATGTACGTAGCAAGGATATGTAAAAAAATCGATAACCAGCTTTTTGCGAATCAAATGTTTAATTTCTTGAAGGTTATCAATGCTCTTTACTGTGATCGTTCCTGATTCACTTCCACAGAAACGCCAAATTTAGGAGACTATTTGCTAGAAGAGCCTGATGTCCCCCCTTGATTACCAACTTGAAACAAACGGCAATTGTAACGTGTTAGAGTTAAGAAGCTCGTGATCCCTTCTGATAAAATAAAGTGACCTTACTACTTCATACATATGTAGAGTTAACCCGAAAAAACAGAATTCCTAAGTGGTTTTACAAAAAATATTATGAGTTTGAAAAATAATACCCGATTTTTACCTCCCGACTTTAAAGGGACCCTGCAACACTTACGGTCGACTACTCAGAATGTATTTTAAGGTAAAGTCTATTGTCCCAGCAATCTCTTCTCGCAAGAATTATGAAAATCCATTCACTATCGCCGAAACTACGCGCGATGAAAAATCGCACATAATTGTTCCCTCTCAACTCGACCGCGGGCAATGCGACGAAAGCTGCGCGCTCTCTCCCGGAGAGGGGGGCGGCGCGCAGCGTTCTGTGTCTTTGAAGCAATAAACGTTTGTTGTTGAGTGTTCTCGTTGAAAGGGAAGTATTGAGCTCATCACTCAAACTCCGCGCGCACTCAAAGCACAAAAGAAACGGCAAAACTGTGCCTACAGGTTCAGGCACAGAGGAGGTTCCCACACAGCGCCGACGGCAGCGGATCGTCACAGGAAATGGGAAAAATTAGCCGCGAAGTTGACCAGTGACAGCTGATCGGACAGCCATGGCCCAAATGACGTTGTATAGGCCATGCCAGGTGCGCATAATGAGGAGAACTGAAGAGAGTGCGGTCGGTTTTTCCGCGTCTTTCACAGCGATTTGGACGCTCACCGCTTCACGTACACGTGTAATATTTGGCTCAGGTATTCATTCCTGGCAGTGTAATCTAAACATCGCGCAGGTTTACTTGCACTGCTCAAACAGTGCTGCAGGGTCCCTTTAAGAAAATATGAAACCCGAAAACGAACAACCTTACGTATACTGCACTGGCAGGATGTATGCAGTGATGCTAAGATGGTTTTAGAGAGAGGGAAGAATACACAGGCATCTTCAAACCTTGTTCAAGATGTCAGTCCTGCAGTGAGCCTGCACCAGCATCCTGGCCACGTCGACCCTATCCTCTTCGCAAGCCAGGTGCCTGCAAAGAGGTCGATGGAATTGTTCCAATGCGTAGGCATTTCTTTGGAGACTCAACGAGGAAACCCATCTGCCAGACTATGCATACAGGATTCAGAGTAAAGGCTCATATTTCTCGTGGCTAACCCTCCTGGTGCTTTCGGCTGTCAGTAATTGCTTGATTGATTGATTTATTGATTAGCTCATCATTCATTGCTTAGTGCAACGCCCTGCAATGTGCACTGCAATCATGCGTGACAGACTACAAACACTCCGGGGCACAACCCCTAGCAATGCTGCATATATTTCCCCACGACCTATAATTTTTTGTAAAAAATTAACTTAGCTCTATGCCATGCATTCTTTTCGAAAATAAAAGTGGTTTGGTATCTTTTACGTCGGTTTGGAGGTGGGGCGTGGCATATCAAACATGTCTAGCGTTTTGGATTGCACCGGAGTGCCAGGCTTATCGTACTGATCGTAGAACGGTGCATTGCTCCATACATTTCAGTTTTAAATGATTGGCCAATCCCCACTGCATATATGTGCTACCCTGTGGGTGTGTGCCACTTCGCTAGAGTAACAGCAGCAAATAATGTTGAGTACGCACTGGCCAAGGCTTAAAGCGGCCCTGCAGACAAAATACAAGTTTGTTTTATTCGAAAGATTTCGTGTTTTATAGTTCCCCCAGCGCTTACGGGGAAGCAAACAATGCTTTATTCACTGGGAAATCAGTCAATTTCAGTTAAAATATTGATTCTCCCACCAAATTGTGTGTTTTCACGACGTCTGCAATGACATCACAAGAATCGCTTCCATAGCCAATTCCGGAGCCTTGTTTACCGTTAGTCAACCAAGATGGCACCAGCATACCGCTGCGAGCCGTTTTCTGCCTTTGCTTTGTTTTTGACCATATCTGTACCTGGCTTGTTTTTCTTCAGGCAGAAAATAATCATTTCGTGAAACATGCTGTTCGCTTGTCAAATATGGTTACGTAAGACGCCGTTCACTACCGCCAATCAGCCAGTGTTGTCTGAGACAACCCCAAAGAGCCGCAGTGCTGTGAAGCTAAAACAGGCATAGTGCACGCAGTACCAACAGCAGTACGCATCGGCACTTCTATGTTTGCGTCCACTTTCATAACTTCCACCATTTACCCCGCTATTCTTGCTGCTATAAAAAGAATGTGCCCTTAAGTTAAGCACAAACAGCTTGTTTGGCAAGCTTGTAAGCCGTGCCTAATTTGCGTTTGCTTTTGGAGGACTCAGCCAATCGCACAGCTGGGCACGTATGACATCCTAGGTTCTGTTGCAGAAAATGAGCTAGTGGGTCGCATGGCCATTCCCTTTTTTCATAATTATATAGCTTATTTGAGTGAAGTTTACGCTAAGAATGGTATCAGTATGATTCTAACGAGGCAATCTTTCGAATGAACCAAACTTGTGTTTTGTCTGCATGGCCGCTTTAAAGTGTCGCAATGGGGTCTTATGTCAACCGGTAACCGCAGCTTGAAGTACAGTGAGTATGAGAACGTCTTTACTGGATGATAATGCTGCTCCTAAAGGTGCTACGTTAGGCCTAACGCTTCATGTTACGTAACCTTACGTCTCGTTACGGCTTAATGTTACATAACCTTTCAAGTTTCATTTTACAACACGCCAAGCTACGTCATACTCATAGTAAGTTGAGCTGTGGGCACTGGCCAATGAAAGAGCTCAAAGCACGACGTTAAGGTAAACATCAGGCTGTTACAGCAAACCTGCATCGACTCCTCCCTCTTACGCGCATCAGTGTTTGCGTAAGCAAGTTATAAACTCCAAAATACGAGAGGCTCCAGCCACCATCGTGCTGACTTCACAGACGGGCCACTCGCACTTGTGCGTAGAAAAAGTTTAATTCCCAGGTTCCAAATAGGTCCACGGGAAAAAGCAAACTTCTAGGTTGCAACGGAATACAAGCAGCACCCAGTGCGCAAGCGAGTTATAAACTGAAAAATACGGGAGGCTTTAATCACGGTCATGCCAGTATCAAAGATGGACCACTTGCACTTGTGAGTAAAAACTTCATCATCCCTTCCTAAAGAAAGTTGAGAGAAGCTAAGAGTGCATCCAACCTTTGCTGAAAGTGCAGCCAATCGATTGTCAGTCCTTCAAAAACCGAAACAAAGAACCAGTGTGTCGAACGAGAAAAAATATGGGTTCCGTTACGGTTTGGGTTCTGGAAAATTAATTTCGTTCCGGTACAATTCTGGTTTGACTAAATCACGTACCGAACCGGTTCGAGAGCCTTGAACCGGCTCGCAAACCAGTTCAAAGCGAACCGGCACACACCTTTCCTCATAATGCACCCAGGTATAGAGCGTTGATAGTGTTGTAATTGCTAAATGGGGGAGAAGACTGTGAGAGGTTGGGAAGTTGACCTTGTGTGAAAGAGAAAAGCCCGAACGACACAGACTGCACATTATCAACAACTGGTGGTCGAACCGTTTTCTCGTGAACCGGAAACCGTTATTCACTTTTCCTGTTCAGTTCAATTTTGGTTCGGTGTGTTAAAAAAAATGACGGTTTGGTTTCAGTTCAAAGAAAAATACCGGTTCAGTTCCAGTTTTCGGCTCGGTTCAGTTACAGTTCGACATCCTCCAAAGGACGAACTGATACTACGACTTTTCGCGAACTAAGTAAACGTATCAATGAATGATCTAAATGTACACTGATATCAGTGATATGTGGCTAATGAGATAAAGGTATACATTTTACTCCTTCGTGATTGATGCGTGCATTGTGTTATTCAGAAGCGTTCTTTCTTTTTCGCAATGTTCAAGTAACCGTTTTGGCACACTGGAAGAGCAGTTTCACGCACACGCCGTGTGTGCAGGGATCTTGTCAGAGCTTTTCGGTCGACAAATCGGTCTATGAAGAAATGCACTAGTTTTTTTACAGGACGCCACCGGTCCCACTAAGAAAGCTTCCGCTTTAAAATAAAAACTGCGTTGCCAGGCTCGTAATAGGGCCAGGAGTCAAAGCAAGAAATGCAACCAAACACACGCGGCGGAGCCGCAACTAACAGCGGCGTGTTGCCGGACTTGTCGATGCGGTTGAGGTCCAGCTGGTTGCTGTAGCCGTCGAGAAAGAGGTGCACGATGGGGCACCGGCCAAGAGAGGCGGCCCGGTGCAGGGGGGTGCTTCCGTACGAGTCCTGGGCGTTGATGTCTGCGTGGTGCTCCAGCAAAACCCGGGCAACCTGCACGGCAGACACGCAACCAAAGCCAAATTTCAAAATTAAAGTTTTGGGGTGAAAAAATTATGCCGGAAAGGGGACACGGATGACGTGAGGACAGACACTTTGTCCGTGTTTCCATCGTGTGTGTGTGTCCTCACTTCGTCGGTGTCTCCTTTTCGGCGCAATTTATTTGTAATAATAGAGTACCAAAGGGCCCATAATGCTACCCTTATAAAATTTTGAGCGGTTCTAAGTGCTGAATGTCCAAGTGAAGGGCTCCGGATTAATTAAGGCCACCCGGGGATCCTTGGCAGGCATTGAAATCTAAACACGCAACTGCTTGCCTCCATCATAAAAGTAAACGCCATGGCTGGGATCGAACCCGCATCCTTGGGCTCGGCAGAACAACGCCTTAGCCAGTGCCCCTGTCGTTAAATTAAAAACTGTGCACGTACCACTGCAAAGCAGTGCCTCTGTTCTCTTTCTCTACATGCCTTAAGGCAGTCCAGTTACCAGCCCTAGGCAATGAAAGGGGTTAGAATGCCACAGTGGCAACAGAAAGGCTTAGAACGGCTTTTTTTTTTAACCTACATCCTGCTCAGTGCTGTGAGTAGCCACCAGACGAATATCACACCCTTTATCAAATAAATAAGGACGGAGGCCTGTTTTGTCAAAGGAACCTTGTTATGTTGTAATTTAACATACTCCGTGTTCTGGTTCATTGAGGTTGAAGCGCAACAATGAGAATGGTAAGAGTTACCTCGTTTATAGTGGATTCGAGGTCTGAAAAATACATTTTTGTAGCAATTATTTTTGCGCAAGCCAGATTTTCGATTTTTTTTAGAGCCGATTTTTACCTCTACTGTTACAATGAATATCGGATATAATGAACTAATGTGCCACCCCAATACTACTTTGCTATAACAAGGTTCGACTGTACTTCATTCGTTTTCCTTAATGTCTAGATTAGTTGTTTTAAGACTGCATTAAAACTGGCACTATTGTTACAGGGTCAATGCCGTCTCCATTACACCCTCAACTATTGTAGCACAACATGATGCAGCAATTTTATAGGCACTTTTTTGAGATGTATACCTGCATTGTACAGATGTTTTGTATGTTTGATATGCTGTAAGGCCACTGTTCAGCTGACTTGCAACTTTGTATTATTTTGTTGTGGAGATCCCCCCCCCCCCCAAACTATAATGCCCTTGCACTGTGGGTATTAGATAAATAGATAAATAAATAAATACAGCCACCACAATTGTGCCCACACAAACTACACTGTGCACATCTTGTTTCGCTACACATGAATCGCACGAGTGGGAGAACTGCTGCTGCAAAGCCCTTCAACCCTATAAACAAAAAAGAACATAAAATTGTAAATAAAAATAACAATGCTGGTTCACGACAGCAAACTTGCGATAAACCAAATTGTCACAGATGCCATGATGAAATGAACACCTCTCTTTCAGCTGCAATTATAAAGCCTTGTAGCACTCTCTGCCAGTCAGATTGCTACTTTCATACAAGTCTCTGAAATGTTATTTAAATCAATGAATGAATGAAGCACTCATAACAAAGCAGATCATTCTGTAGTTGGGGCAGGCACTGAATATCAACAGATAAGTAGGGAGCACTACTTCATTCTACAAATTCGGAGCAAATTATCGTAAATTGAGCATGTGAAATGCCTACATCTAGGTGGCCCTTGGAGGCAGCGTAGTGCAGCGCCGTCTGTCCAGTCTCGTTGGCGACGTCCACCTTGGCTCCTCGGCTCAGAAGGGCCGAGACGACTTCCAGGTGACCAACCGACGACGCGATCATCAGTGGTGTCCAGTTAGCCTGCGTATGCAAAGTTGACCGTAAGCATAAAAGATTTAAAAAAAGAGAGAGAGAAAACTTCAAGCAAAAGTGTGATGCCATGTACGCAACAGCATTGAAACATTACCCAAGCCATTGTAAAGATTTTTTTTCAGTAAACCACGAGCTGTTTCACTCCAATTTTGCACAGTGGTCAGATATTTGTGGCCCACTTTGTTGAACATCAGGACTGTGCTTAACTGGCTATTTTGAAACAGTGGGAAAACAATTTTGGCCAATTGGCGTCTTGTCTGCATTGGCTAGCGAACACATGCCATGGAGCGCCAGTGCCATCTGCTCAAAAAAAAAAAAAGAAAAAGAACCCTAAACACTGTACCTGACACAAAAGTTGCAGCAAGCGCACTGTCTTTTGGCGAATACTATACGCCTCGAGCGCGGCCTGTAGAGGCGCCACTGAAATCCCCCCAGCGGCCCGTTTCAAAAGCAGCCGCGGGAGTCCGCGCCCCGCTCCCCAGTGCCACCGCTGCTTCTGCGTCACGTTCACGACTGAGATTTACCGTTTGCGGGCGTTTGAAATCCATGTTTATGCGGAGCAGTCACTCTGTTCGCAAATGAGGTGTGTTTACGAGAGTGTGAATGTTTCTGACGCGATCTTAGTGTGGTATATTAGGTATGTATAAGCGCCAGGTGTGTGCCACAGGCCAGCGTCGCAGAACCGGCCTGTGATGGAGCCGATTGTAGTTACACTGACCTGAATTTACTAGCCGTGTCTCCGTAACCACCGGTTCATCAAATGTTCATGCTACGGCTATGCACTACGGTTTAAATCGGTTTTGAGCGCTTACATCATCAGCGGAGCACTCATGCCTGACAGCACACCAGTTACGTTTGCCAATATTATACCTCAGATATTGATCACCACCATTTACAAGCCAGTCCATGTTAATTTCGGGAATATTCAACAAAAGTACGATGGAAAATGCATAATTATACTCGGGGATCAGCACAAGACAGAGTCGTCTTGTCGTGAGGTGAGCGCCCGCAAACATTCATCTGCTATATATATCCTCGGCGAGCAGCGCGGAGACGGGCTTAGAATATAATCCGCGTTCGCGACTAAATGCTTCTTCGAAATATCGTCATATGTCACAGGGAGCCTGCAGAATAAAGCAGAAACTGAAATCAGAGGGCCTTATCGCATACCACACTCTTCCAATGACACCTTTCATCGCTTAATTGTTGAACAGCCTACCCTGTATACTTCCAAAAATGCATCCGCCGCACGATCAGCTCTTCGTTGAAGTAGAAAAACAAAAGGAAAGTGAATGCGAGATTTGTATGTGGGATTACTAAACCGTTCATTGCTTGATTCCGCTGCGCATTTGTACACAGCGTCCCCCTCCCCTCCCACCCAGTGATGTCTCGCGAAAAAGCAGTGCATTTCGCGTATAGTTGGTCTAGTAAACCCTACCTAGCTAAGTTTCGACGAACGTCTTTATCATGTCAGAAGCTGCACTGTTTTTTTTTTATTTCTGTTAGAGCTATTATGTTTCTTAATTCCGCACTTACACAGCATTTCTTTCCCGTGGTTTCATTAACTTGCCTTGGTTCTTGCTATATGGCGTGTGTGGGCAAATATGGCGTGTGTGGGCCACGCACAGGCCTGGAATTTACTTAACATTTACTTAGCATGGTTATATTCTTATAACAGGCATTAGTTATTGTCCGGGATTGGGTAATCATATCCCCAAAACACATTTTTCTGCGACGAGCATATTCGAAACGAAGCCGCGTTCGTTGTCCACGCTGCAAAATGAAGCCAACCTCTCGCTGTACCAGTATCATGTCTAAACGAGGCGACAGTAGAAATTATTTGTGCCTGACGTTTTGGAGGGGACATGGGTAATATGTTGCTGCCGTCGCCGACGCCCGGAAGAGCGGTGACGAAGCGCGCAGAACCGCGTCCCGGGGTAGCTCTTGCCGGCGATCGCGTACTCTACGGAGACGCAGCTGCTTTTTAAGTGTCCTAAACGTACTCTTTGCCTATAGACGTCACCATAACAAGTTTTTTTAGCGCGCGGAAAGGCGAAAAGAAGCGAAACAGAACAAAAACACTGCATGAGCCCCTATCAGCGACGCAGCGCAAATCCCGTCAACGCCGCGGAGAAGCGGCGGCAGGCGGCGCAGCCATCGCGAAGCTCGAGGCGTATAGACGGGCTCAGCGTTCCATGACTTGCGTGTTGCGACACATTACATTACGTAATGCAACTTCGTACAAAATTTGAATGCAAATTAATGGGCAGGTTCCATGCGAAAAAATGTTGCAAAGTGGCTTAATCATATTGCAACAAACTGTGCATAGAAGAGATAATCACCCATCTAAAAACCAAAACAAGTGTATCCTAAGTATGTACAATTAACTAGAAAAGGAAACCCAAAAACAGCAGCAGTAGCAATGAAAACATTGTGAAAGTAATGTAAGTAAAAGCAAAACAAGAAGCTTTATTTCATGTGTGACTAAACTTTCCTCTTTGCTTCATAAGGCATGACGTCACATTGAGTCAGAAAGTGGTTCACTTTGCCCAAATCTGTGTGCCACAGCGAGCACATTTCTTAAAAGGGGTACGGACACCAAAGTCGAATTCGCAAATACTAGCATGGCTCACTTGACGAAGAGGCCAAGATGACTTCCTGGCACTTATGGGGATCAAACGTTGCTTGGAACCAATTATAAACTGACATCATTGTTGCAGTTTTGAGAAGTTATGCTTAGGTGCAAGTTACAAACAGCAATAGCTCATGTAGTGTGTCACTCCGCTGAAGCGGCGAACCCAGATGTCAACATGTGCACATTTTGAAAGGATATTGCACTTAATGTTTCACGTCGTTTGCCTTTTCTCCGCGTAGTTTGTTTGTCATCACTCCAGTAGTTTATAAGCAGTTCAAGTCTGAAATTTTTCACAGACACAACTTGTGTCACGTTCAAAATATTCACAGCAACGCACTCTTTCCATCACACGGAGAAAATGAAGCACAGCAGCAACTTCCATTGTCATTCTTAAGTTGTATCCGAGTATAAGAAACTGGGCTCAGCTACTCACAAACTGGGCTCAGCTAAAAAAAAAAAAAAAAAGTGCGCCGTATGCAATTCGAACTTGCGGCCTCTATGCCAGCCCAACGTTATGGACAGCCTGGTTGGATACTCTATCCACTACACTACCGGCATGAGAAGCGCGCGCGGCGAAGAACTGCGGCATAAAAGCCTCTTCGCATTTGTAACCCAGAAGTCTGTCGTGTTTTCATAAATTGTAATCAACCCAGAGCTTTGACCGCCAACTTACTGTTGAACGCTTCTGCAGTAAGCCAAAGGGGAGCATATACAATCAACAACACAGCGTTAGCAGCATTGTTTATTGCAGGAAACAGGAAAGCAATCGTCAAACTGCGTGATGGTGGTACTCGGCGACTCGGCGCTGTATCGCTGCTTCTCGCTAGTTATTGTTGCGCTTGATGAGTAAATGATGGATGGGTTTTAAGTTCTGACTACTCTAAGTTCCTTCGATAAACGTGTTTATGTAATAAATTCTCATTTTAAGCGTTCGGTAATTTATCTCGTCAGGTCAGACGTTTCACGTTCGCGCAACTCACATTACGGGCTACGTGAGACATGTCGGCAAACTTGTGCAAGAATATTGGCTAGCAAAACGACAGTTTAGACTCTTGCGAAACAGCGTAAACAGTTTACGAATGCCCAGTTTAGATCAAACGTGGTTACTTCTGCCTGCGCCACTCACCCGCGTTGTTGACTGAAAGTTCGACCATGTTGATCAGTCGTATCAGAGATCAGACATCTCCCCGTTCAGTTGCAGGGCGAGTTTCATCATGGCGCCGGTGTTGTAGCTTTATCTGACCCTTTGCAAGCCCGTTCTATGCCGACATATTGTGCAGACGAGGGAGAACAATGATTGGCTTCTTACTGACTCACTGAAACGTCACTGCACGAGTTGAGGAGGAAAGCCTCAGTGAAACCGAAACTGCATTTGTTTTCCTATTTGCCGATATCGGGCAACGAAAAGGTATGCATTGTTTGTTTATCTAGGTTCCACGGTTATAAGCACACACACAACACAATTTTTGAAAATCTCTTCACGACCCCTTTAAATATGGCAGCACTGATGTTTGAGTGGGAAGGCAGAGTGAAATATAGGTGATCATGAAAAGAGGCAGGCCTTGGATGCTTTTATAGGCAAGGACAAGGCTGGCATCTCGCTCGGAGAAAAAAAGCACCGAATCCGCAGCCGAATCCAAAACGAATGCCATGGATGGCGCTGTAATTCATTATCGGCAGCACAATGGTCCGTCTTTAATTTATACGTTATATTTTATGAGTTATCTGCGGCTCATAGAAAAAAAAACGGAAGAAAACAAATTTGGTGCGATTACTCCTGCAATCATGACTGCAATTAAATTAATACAACCAAGAAACATTTGAGCCATGCACTGCCACTTGCCAGCTCTCAATCTTTCTTCTGTGGCGTCATGACATGCGGCACAATACACTTTTGGCTAAGGATATCTAATTAAAATGTGAGTGGAGGCTTGAGGCTCCATATTGATGCAGTCGCTTTTGTTTTTTAACACGAAAGTGTTTTATGCCGGGGTACAGTGTAAACCTCACCGACGCGATATCCGTCACGAAAATGACAGAAAAAAAAAGACGCCCGCCCGCATCTTCCCACGGGGGGAACTCGAGTAAATGCGTCGCATAGGGGTGGTTGTATTGCGTGAACGTTGCGTAATTGGGTAGTTTGTGGTTACCGTTTGGATGTGGGGAGGGTTTCGTCTTTATTATTCGTATTTACTGTTTCAATAATTTGGGACACAGGAAGAACAGGTGAAGGTATTGTGATCATTATTATATTTCGTTTATTTATGCAAAGGCACGCAAGTGCTGTTGTGTCACGGTGAGTAGGCGGTGGTTCTCGAGGCGCCGAAACTCGTCCATCATGTTCTTGTCGATGTTGTCTCTGTGGTAGAATCGGTAGTCTCCGTCAGCTTTGGTGGGGTAAAGGTTGTTGACATTGGTGCACCGGCTGACAGCAATGTACACGCCCTCCTCTTCGCAGCTTTGTCTTCTCGTTCTTCTTCTTCTTCGGCGGTTCCCCTACGGGAAGATGACGACGGTGGTTGAACGCGAACCTATCTCCTGATGGATTCTTTGGTTGGCCAATCCCTAGGGGCATCCTGCCACAATCAGCATCAGAGGCGCTGCGGACGGGGCTGGTTGAGCTGCAAGGCGCGTGGCGCTTCCCGCCACAGCTTTCCCACGGGAAATTCAGCATCCCCCTCTAAAGTTTTCAGTTCGTCGTTTCCGTTGACGCTCAGCTTCGCGTGCCTTCGTTGTATCAGTAGCTTCTTGACGTAGTTTGAATGAAAGGACATAAGGCGCGTTCGTAGCACTTGCTCCTGTCCCGGATTTGTAGCATAGTGGGAAGAGCACCGCGTACCTCCCGTTGCGGCCAGAGAGTCGTGGGATCGAAACCGGGCGCCGCTAACTATTTCTTTTTTTTATAGTGTAGTATCGTGGAGCTGTGGGTGTAAGGAGGAGAGTTGCGCATGCGCAGTGAGCGAGTGGACGGCGCCGCCATCAACGACGCAGGACAAGGCGAGCCTAAGAAATGCTCCGCATTTAAAAGTTCCATTGGCGCGGCAGCACTAGGTCTCAAGGCCACGATCAGTCTGGCCGCAACCGGAGGTGCGAAACGCTCGACCGACTGAGCCATGAAGCCATGCTCGGATAGCTGTATGAATGCGCCTTATGTGCTTCCCTCTACGTTGTCCATTCAGATGGTGCTGCCGTCTAGGAGAGGTGAAGCGAAGCAGTGCGTCATGACGCTAACGAGCGGCGACAGTTGGCACCTCGATAGGGCAGCGTGTAGCAGTGGAAGCTGCTGTATCTACCCGCTCGCCACCTATGAGGAACGCTGTTCAGCTTACACCGCTGCCACGTTCCACAAGCTGGGCTCGTCGCAACGCAAGCGTCTGGCGTACACGCCACGAAGCAGGACCAATGTGGTCGCACCTTTACATGGCGACCTGCCAGCAGGACGTTGCTCGCCAAGCACACCCACAAGACTGCTGCCGACCCGCAAATCATGCTCGTTTCGCTGTAGCGTACTGTGACTTCACCAAATGATTCACTGGCAACCCGTTCAATTTGCGGGCACCTGGGGGTTTCCATCCGATTTACGCAATGCTCCGCCACGTGCAATCCAGTGTCTTAACGTTGATGCGTCTAACGGTGCCATGCCGACGAAATATAAATAGCGATGTGCAAGTTCATATCGATGCACAATAAACATTCAAATGCTCCTGTGAAGGCACATTTCACTTTCGTGTTTTACAGATTCTTATGAAAGAAGGATCAACCACATTTTTTTACTAATACAACCTCTAGACGGAAGCTTGGAGGCAAACAGGTTCAATTGTGCAAAAGCAGAATCGACAGGTAAAACAGAGAACTGGGAATATTCGCGGAATCAACAATGGCTGGTTGTTCATGGGGGCTTCGACAGCTGTGTTTGTATGAAGATGACATGACAGCTGCAACGAATCGCGAAAATCACCTGCGTTTCACGAGGTCATATGTGAATGACGGCTTTCTAATGAATTGCACGTGGAGCGTTCACAAACAGCAAAACTATAAAAAGCATAAGCGTTACCTGGTCGACACAGTCCACCGGCGATCCTTGCTGCAGGAGAAAGTTGACGATGTCATTGTGCTTGCCCGATATCGCCCAGTGCAGCGGAATACGTCCTGCCTGTAACAAAAACAAGAACTAACAATAATGCTCCCGGACGTAAGAACAAAAGCGGTTCCAGTAAGCAAAGGCTGAATTTGTGCTCCGTCACCCTAAGAACACCGGGTTCCCGAGAGCGTCATCACTGTTCCCTTTCCGAGGAATTCCTTTGCGCGGCCCAGAGGCGCTTAGTATACACTTACGAGGTCTTTTCTTGTGAGTAACGTGGGATCGGAACACAGCTGCTGCTTCAGTGCTTCGAATTTCCCGTCGTACGCCAAGCTGCATATCCAGCTGTCCGACATGTTTGAATGGGTGAGCGCATAAGCTGGCACGACCGCAAAACTTTTCCAAAGTATTGCAAAAAAAATACTAAATTTTGAATAATAAACTTCTAAAATAAATTTTTCTGTGGTGAAGTTTATTATTTTGAGTTTAAAAGGGACAATTATTGGTTAGTTTATGTGTTCTTGTCCTAGCTTCATCGAGTTTTGAAATTTGGACCTCGCTTTGATCGGTCGGCTTCGGTGAGTTCTCCGCCGTTTTGATGTTTCTCGATGTTTTGAGCGGCAATGAACTCATCCGAACATTTCACTTCGTCAATTCTACGACAAATACGCCATGCGAGTGTGCTATACAATGCTGCCAAATCGGAAAGCCTTCGGCGTAGCGGATTGCTGCCGGCGTGACTTGCCGAAAGCGTAGCCCTGATTGACTAGCTGCCTCATCGGCTGCAAAAAACGACCGACTCATTAATAAACAGCACAATTTCTTGTACACCCTGGTACAGGATTACGTCGGTAAGAGTGCGGGATCAGAGGTTCTTTGCCGGTTACGTCGGTAACCACGTTATCTGGGCAACGCGGTCAAACGTTGCACTGCATACGAGGTGCTGTGTTGTGTTTCAAGGCGACCTCGCATACCGATCGGCAACTGCTCTGATTGTACACCGAGACACGCGTTTAAATTTTGAGGATGAAAGCAGGGGATTGAGTGGAGGAGTAGTACGACTTTTTCCTCCTAATAGTTCGTGTCAATATCGGGTATGGAGCATTAGCGCGCTCTGTGAAGACTACCATGACTGGCACAACGCTTTCATCCGTTCCGGATCAAAAACAGCGTGCTATCGTATGCGACAAAAGTGCCGTGTTCGTCGTCGCTTCGTAGAGCGAGTTGTCGGTGGAAAAAAATTGTCATGAACGGATAGGCATGGACAGCGCAACGTACCGCATTGGTTTCTGCTGATGGGTGCGTCGAAGAACCATTTATGTCTGTGCCGCCGCAACAGTGGCTTACCTTGCGGTGACAAAACAGGCTCTATGCCCGCGCGTACAACCCAAATTTTGTACTGCCCGTACCCCATGAGAAGCATGCCTGATTTTGACGCACATTGAAGTCGCCAGGTGGTCTAACTTCATTGCTTGACTGCATTCCCATACCCCTCTGAAAAGCAAGCCTGTCTTCGACGCACATCGATGTCGTGATGTAGTTTAAGTTCATTCGTACACTAGGGCACTTCACGGCCCGATGCAACTTTGGTGCAAACGGCAAAATTGGGCCGTGTTTGTCGGTTTTGTGGCTGATTCGTCGTCTCTTTGCGACTTTCAGGAATCGAGCAGTGATGTCCCAAGACGCAGCAACAGATGGCGGCCGCATCGTCAAGATGGAGGTGGACTGCACCTCCGATTGCGATGAGAAAATTCCCCTTTGTGAGAAGCTCGCCAAGGTAATGCGTATCTCGCCTTCCACGTGCCTGTACTTGTGTATATTGGTTGTTCATCATTGCTTGTGATATTGTGTTCCAAGATATGCACAAGCGTGGAACTTTCGGTGCAGTGCATAACGTTCATTACATGTGTTGTGGCGCGCCCCACAACTTGCCACAGTGGCTATGGCATTGTGCTGCTGAGCTCAAGGATGCGGGTTCGATACCCAGCTGCCCCAGCCACATTTCTAATGGAGGCGAACATAGAAAACGCCTGTGTGTTCGATGTATTTCGGCGCACATTAAAGATCCCCAGGTGGTCAAAGTTTATCTGGAGTCCTCCACTATGGTGCGCCTCATAACCTGTGTAGTTCCGGTGCGTTAAACCCCATAATCAATCAAATCAATCGCGGGTGTGCCCCACCTTTAAACCGAGCTAAAGTATATACTAAGCAAAACTTACTTGCAAAAAGGATGTGCAGAATTGAGCCACGTGAACATTTTACAGTTGAAAAGAAATAATAATAAAAACGGTGGGTCCCGCAAAAATTTTGCACTACTACTGGGGCTCGAACTCAGGTTCATGCCAAAACCTGCAATTTACCCCTAGGTTACCGAGGCTGAGCAGTGGGGTTGTTTTAGCAGTTGTGTTCAAAACAATAAAGAGAGTGTTCAAAACTAACTAGTAGATGGTGCTGGTAAAGCCCTTCCATCAAGTTCACGGCCGCTTTTTTAAATAGCACCTTCCTTTGAAGAGAGCCGCTGCCTAGTTTTGCTTCTGCCGGATTCCAGTGCACCATCTTCTGCGCCAATTTGCCAAATTGAGGTATCCTGCCGCTTCGGAAAACCTGTTCCCTTCTGTCTTTAGTTTTTGGCGAGAACTGTCACGGGTGGTAAATACATGCGCGCTTATGCGCACTTTCTGAACTTTCTTTGGCTGTCGACGGTGCCTTTCTGCACTGCTAAGTAACAGTGTGCATATCGGTGCACTGCACCACAATGAGGCAATTGAGTAACAAGTGATGGAGGTTGAGTTTTTGCTGTCAAAAGTATCATGGTGGCACTTCTGCTTCAGTAGCTTCAAGGAAACGAGCAAGGAAATGCAGCAGATGAAAGCACCATGGGAGGAGGTTGGACACACCGCATTTTCGCGTGTATAACCCACACCAAAAATGCGAAAATTTCAGTTGCAAAGGGGGGGTGCGGATAATACGCAGGGCTTTAGTGCAGCTTCAAGGCAATTCGTGTTGTGCCGTGAAGCTCCTACGCAGTAACACTGACTAAACCCTCCGTGGCAGTGATTGCGCAAAACATACGACGACAAGGAACAAAAAAACAAAGACGAGGGCACTCTAGCAACTAAATTTTATTAGTGAATTGCAACTTCCGCCTTGCAGTGAGTGTATTCTACTTGCTAAATATACCCTTTTTCTGTCTACATAGTATGGGACGTGTTGCTTGAGCGGTAGCTTTGGTGCAGCCTTTCCTGTATTCAAATGTGCGGGCAATAAGCGAGGATTTTTTTTTTCTTTTCCGGCGAGCTGGAAGTGGGGCTGCGGATTATCTGCAGGGGCAAGTTATACGTGTGAAAATATGGTACAAACAGGCAACGATAGCGCTGTTGCGGAGTTGGCGGTGGAAATGCTGACATCGGTTTCCATAGCTCAAAGAAAAGGAGAGGGTGAGGGCTGGTTGGCGCTACTTAACCTGGGTGGTGGACGGGAGCAGTATGGTGGGGCTTTAGCGCTGGGTGTGTACGTGAAGTTGCGGGCTTGTACCCCACAGGGGAACGGAATCTTGCTCATTGGTACTTTTTGTCCTTTCCAGGAGGGAAAACTGAAGGAGGCACTCGACGTATTGCTGGCTTTGGAAAAGCAAGCAAGGACGGTTGGTGTCGCTTTCTTCTGTTCTCTTTGTGCTGAAATTGGGCGGGATGGTGGTGGGCAGTATTGGGTACCCTTTCGAAAAGCAAGGAGGGCGTGCTGAAGTATGTTTTGTATTCGAGAGAAAGGTGGGGGGATGGTCGAAATTGAGGCCAAGGAAAAGCACTCTGACCTAATCGTAATACTTGACCTGCCCTTGTAACTTTCGGTTTTGCCTGTCGGAAGGGACATGATGTTGCGCTTGTGCGCTGTGATCAATACTGAAAAAGTTGGGTTCGTCAAGTGGCCTACTAGTTTACAGGGCCTCAATAATTTTGTTCCATAAAAGCTCTTCAACTTTTTTTTTTTTTTTTTTTTCTGTGCATGCATTTCCCGCTGATGCGTAAACATACTCTCTGCCTATGACAGGCTTGTTAGCAGATTCTGGGTTGGTGGAAGTTTTAATCGCTTTTCTTGTGTGGGCAGTGGGCTTTTAAGCTCCTTTTTCCAAATTATGCATGGAAAATGTTACACTAGGAAGAGGGGGGAACAGCACATCTACTGGTGTTGATTGCAGTTGATCGTAAGAGGGACAAGTTCTTCAGGATCTTTGGTGCTCTCTTGCCTTTGAAGCAGTCTCATGCAAAAGTCTCTTGCCTTTGAAGCACAAAGCTCCCTAGTGCGAGGCATAAACGAGTGTCCCGGTGTTTTTTTTTTAGTGCATGTTATGTTCTAGTGCAAGGCATTAACAAGTTTCCCAGTGTTTTAGTACCGTGACTACATGAGACGACAGTTGCGACGATAACACGGGACGCCAACAGCCCGGCACAGGAATGTCACTAGCACTCGTGTCATCCCCTCTCGTCCTGTGCTTTTTGTGTGTGTGTGTGTGCATGTGTGTGTGTGTGTGTGTGCATGTGCGTGTGCACTGGTCATCATTACTTAAAAGGGATCTCAAGCAGACAGCCTTTGACAAAGGTTAAAAAGGTTAAAGTGTATGTTTCCTTCTTCCAAGTCTGTCTCTGTGTGAGTTTCAAGCAAAACAAATGTTGACTGGAACGGTGCCCACGTGCACACTCTCTTCTCGCATCGCAGGGTGGCGACACGCACTCGACGTCGCGCGTGCTGGTGGCCATTGTGCGGCTGTGCTTCGAGGCCAAGGACTGGAGCGCGCTGTCGGAGCAGGTGCTGGGCCTGAGCAAGCGTCGCAGCCAGATGAAGCAGGCTGTGGCCAAGATGGTGCAGGAGTGCCTCACCTACATCGACCAGATGCCCGGCAAGGAGCTGCAGCTGCGCTTCATCGACACCCTGCGCACCGTCACTGCCGGAAAGGTGGGGGGCGGAGGCGATGATGAGAGGCAGAGACACCGGGGTTCTTACGCGGGCATGCGTGGCTGGGGGGCGATGGCAGACAGTGTTGAAAGACGAGGCACTGGCTTGTGCGAGTCCCACTATAAGCTACACTCTGTTTAGATAGCTGACAGGAATGGTCTTTGCTGGTGAAACCATGCTAGAACCAGTGGACCACTAGGATAATGCGGAGAGTTTCATACATACGTATATGCAGTGGAATCTCGATACGATTCTGGGTGATACGAATTTCGGGATGATACGAACTTTTGAGAACTCCTGGCGAAATGGTATTGTTTGCAATGGTAAAAATTTCGGCTGTTACGAACGGATCTGCGTGGCCCGGCGCATGATACGAACGAGGCGGCGAGGCGCCCTACTGCCGAGCGAGCAAGTGATGGCGACGTAAAAGCTTCCCTCTTTGTCCCTCTTTCTCCAGGAACGGCCGGGCTGTTGTTTTCTGCTTGCGAAAACACGCCGTGCACGCCACACGTGCGCTGACGTCGCCGCGGTACCATCCGCACGCTGCGCAGCGTACGGGGGGTTGGTTAGGGCGAGGACTTTGTTGCATAGGCTTCTAGGGCTAGCTGACGGGGAATTGGGAACATTTCATTGTGGCGAGGTTCAACCGCGGGGTACGTCATTAGAGCAGTGCAGCAGCTCTTAGCCGCTTCCTTTCTGTCGCAGCAATAAATGCATTCGATAGCCAGTTTAGAAAAAAGCCACAAAGCAAAGCACAAACAAAAGACGTATCTGCTGCGACGAGCAAATCACTCAGTGCCGCTCCATGCTCTTGGTAACTATAACTTTGGTGAAGGAAAGAGTCAAATGATTTATCAGAAGTGTTGCAGGGTCCCTTTAAGTGACGCCCTTTCATTTGGGACACAGAGCATGTACCCTATGTTCTTCAGCGGTTTTTTGTGTGAAGTATGAACCAAGAGGTATGAACACCTCCGTTGCGACACTGACATATCCGTTCCCTCCCTGCCCGTCAATTACTGCAGATCTACGTGGAGGTGGAGCGTGCGCGGCTGACACACAAGCTGGCCCAGATGAAGGAGGCGGAGGGGGACGTGGCGGAGGCGGCCTCCCTCATGCAGGAGCTGCAGGTGGAGACCTTCGGCTCGATGGAGAAGCGCGAGAAGGTGGAGCTGATCCTGGAGCAGATGCGGCTCTGCCTGGCCCGCAACGACCACGTGCGCACGCAGATCATCAGCAAGAAGATCGCGCCCAAGTTCTTCGACGACCCCGCCCAGCAGGACCTCAAGCTGCGCTACTACCGCCTCATGATTGAGCTGGACCAGCACGAGGGCTCGTACCTGGCCATCTGCCGCCACTACTCGGCCCTCTACCGCACCGACTCCGTCCAGGAGGACCCCAAGCAGCGGCAGGAGGTGGGGCAGTACAATACTAAGCGATGCCAATCCGTTCCAAGCCAAGGAAAATCTAACCCTAGCCAATCTCACACCAAGCGTTTTCTTTTTTGTTTTTGTAAATCCGTTCCCAAGCCAAGGAAAATCCAACCTAAACCAATCTTAGGCCAAGAGTATCCTTTTTTTTTTTTTTTTGTAAATCCGTTTCAAGCCAAAGAAAATCCAACCCAAACTAATCTTAGGCCAAGCATTTTTGTAAATCCATTCCAAGCCAAGGAATATCCAACCCGAGTTGTAGGCCAAGTGTGTGTGTGTGTGTGTGTGTGTGTGTGTGTGTGTGTGTGTTTTTTCGCAAATTTGTTTTCAGCCACGGAAAATCCAACCCAAGCCAATCTTAGGCCAAGCGTCTAATTTGCGTTCCTGTTTGCCTTTTAATTGCAGTTGCAATTGCAGGGCTGTGCAATCTTCAGCCAAGCCAAAGCCAAGGCAGTCTTGAGCAAGACTTTTTTTTAAATGACTAACTGCACTCTCACTCACCTTTTGTGCTGTGGGGTAGTTACAGTGGCATGGTTTCACAATTTTAAGTCAGACCAATCCATTCCGGGAGAAGCCAGTCTTACGCCACGCCATTTTTCTTTTAATGAAAATTGAAAGGGACAGGCACTTGTTTGCCAAAATATTAGAGGCGTCTTCACCTGTAGTGTAAGGGGTGGTACGAAATGTTGTTACAAGGCAGGGGTGGTTGAAAACTATTGTCGCAAAGTTGGAGCATAATAGAAGAGAGGTGTGTCATCCGGTGCTGGTAGGGGGTCCATTTGCGATGAAAATTTCTGGTGAACTAGTATGGTGAGCAGCACAGTGGTCACTTCCACAGGTTTTGACTGTTACAACCTATTTTTATTTATTGCTATAGGTACTCTTATTAACTCAGTTTTGTAACATAAAGCTTTATAAAACATCTTAAATAAATCCAATGTTTAAATTAAAACCCAGTGGTCAAAGAAATTACAGGTGGCACTGGCTTCAACACGAGTTCGCTGGGGAACTCTTGTACTCCATACAATATTCTCGCATAAAGGAACCGTGCTTTCCGTTAGTTGGCGGAAGAGGCAAATGCACCAACCAAGGGTGTTTTTTGCAAGCGGTGCCAACGTTTTGGAGCCTCCTCGGCTCTTTGGTTGGTGCATTTGCCTCTTCCTC
Organism: Haemaphysalis longicornis; assembly: GCF_048455015.1. NCBI lineage: Eukaryota > Metazoa > Arthropoda > Arachnida > Ixodida > Ixodidae > Haemaphysalis > Haemaphysalis longicornis. Next base: position 105,299 of record NW_027526369.1, read on the forward strand.
AAGTTTAACCCAACCAGACAGAGTTTTGTCGCAGATGTTCACATTCAAGTTTTCATTAGTTTGCTTCCTGCATGACACACTTCTATTTGTTTTATAAAAGTGCACTGTTGTGAATCAAGCGGACGTGCAGCTAATTTTTTTCCTGTTTTTTGGTCGTTCTCGACGATGCCAGGCGCTGCGCAACATGTTGCTCTACCTGATGCTGGCTCCCCACGACAACGAGCAGCACGACCTCATCCACCGCGCCAAGTCGGACAAGAACCTCGACGAGCTGCCCGAGTACAAGTGAGCTCCTTCGACTTTTGTTGCCACTGGTCAAATGCAGACAGCGAGTTGTCCTACCACGATGCATGACGCATCCGGGAGAACCCAAGTGCCTCATCGAGGGCACAAGTTCTGCTGCATAGCTGTCAAAAGCGGGTTTACAGTTTATGAGCAGTCGTTGCCGGAAGTTCCGAGGCCATGGTGAAATCTTGTAGGCCAAGGAACCTGAAACAGTGCTGTAGCTTTAAGTGCAACTGAAATACAGTAGGCTCACGTTAAGATAAACTCAAAGGGACCATGAAAATTTGTTCATATTATCAGACATTAATCTCAAGCTGAGGTTTTTTTTGCATTGTGTATGTTACGAAAGAGCAGCTGTACAAGTCTTAGGCGAGGTCGGGGGGGGGGGGATCTACTTACTGTTTATTAGCTTTCAGAAGTGGGGGGTTTGCAGTTTATAAAACACATTCGTTTTCGAAAGTGCCACTGAGAAACCCTAAACAGAACCTTAGCTCTCTAGAGAGTGCAACCGAAATACAGTGCAATAGTGGAATCTCGGTGATACAAATCTCAAAAGGCGGCAAAAATATTTGTATCACCCGAAAATTCGTATCACCTGAAAACGACAAAAAATTAAGTTTTCTGCACGTGGAAATGCACCAAGCACGTGACAGGCAGTGGCAACATGGCGTTGGCTCCTGCCGTGAACGGGTGCAGGTAGCTCCAGCGACCGCTTCTAACCTTTCGTTAAAAACGCAGCTCAAAGCGTAAGCTATATTGCTCATGCGAGGAAGGAGACGATAATGTGGGCGAAAACTGCGCTATAAAATGTCACCTGTGCCAAATATCCACTGCGGAGGTGGTTTACCCAGGTGCTGTGAGTGTTTTACCCAGGTGCTGTGAGTGTTTCGAAATTGACCGCCACGAGGCGCACGTCTCTCCATTGGCGCAAGTTGTGAGCCTTGTTTCGGGTTCCTTGGCCCAAGAGAGTTTAATGTGGCCAAGGAACTTCTGGAAATGACTGTGCGCTTTATACAGTGGAATCTCCGTGATTAAAAGTCGTTTGGTACAAATTTCACTGCGCTAGGAATTTTTAAAATTCCCCAGCCAAAATACATTGTATATGTAAATAAATTCAGGTTATCCGTACACATTTATCACTCCGGTGCGGGTGGTACAAACGCCTGTGCCGCACTCAGCAACTGCGGCAGGAGCTGCTGCAGGGGTGTAGGGCTGAATCGTCAACGGGAGTGTCAAAAGAGCACGCGCCCATTGCTGCCACACACAAATGCCGCACACAAATATTGCCATAATGCTTTTGTACCCGCATGCAACCAAAGCTACACAGCCACACCAAAACTCTCGCGTCCCTGCCCACACCGCGGTCGGCTGCTCGCAGCTTGTGTGTGTGTATCACCCGCACCGGAGCGATAAATGTGTATGGATCATCTGAATTTGTTTACATTATATACAATGCATTTTGGTTGGGGAATTTTAAAAATTCGTATTGCAGCGAAATTCGTACCAACTGAATTTGTATCACCGAGATACCACTGTATAAAACGTGCAGTCATTGCTAGAAGTTCTGAGGCAGCATTAAACTCTTCTAGGCCAAGAACCTGAAACGAGACTCCCATAAAAGCAAACAGGAAGGGACCGTGAAAATATGTTCGTATTATCAGAAATTCGTCTCAAGGGGAGAGAGTCAACTGTATGCGTGTGTAAGAATGGCAGGGGTCAGGAGATCTTCTGCTGAGCTGTCAAAAGCGGGTTTAGCAGTTCATAAAATGTGCAGTCATTGCCAAAAGTTCCTAGGCCACGTTAAAATCTTGTAGGCCGAGGGACCAAAGACAGCACCTTAGCTCTAATGCAACCAAAATATGTTACACAAGTAACAAAAAAAAGTGGGTATGTAAGCTTTCTGTGCAGAATGATCCGGTTGCATTCAACAGGTAGGCTGTCACTTTGTCTTACCTGGTCCAGAAACTTAAGACTTTACCTGCCACATGCACCTTGACGCGAGCTGCAACTGGGTCATTGAGGGTCGTGGGCTCCCCTCGCAGGGAGCTGCTCAAGCTGTTCATCACACCCGAGCTCATTGACTGGCGGAGCATGTGCAAGGCGTACGAGCAGACACTGCGGAAGTCGCCGGGGACCATCTTTGCCGTGGGTGACGAGATGGGCGACCGCCACTGGAACGACTTCAAGAGCCGGGTCGTGGAGCACGTGAGTGGGCTCTCTCTCTCTCTCTCTCTCTCTCTCTCTCTCTCTCTCTCTCTCTCTCTCTCTCTCTCTCTCTCTCTCTCTCTCTCTCTCTCTCTCTCTCTCTCTCTCTCTCCCTCCCTCCCTCCGCTCCCCGCCTGCTGCTCTGAGAGGGGTCATGAAGACAAAATACAAGTTTGGTTAATTAAGGCTTCTTTGTCCCGATAACAATGGCACCAATTTTATTGATAACTTCGAACAAATAAGCTAGAAAAAAACATATGAAGTGGTGGCAACTCCTCAGCCATTGGTGGCGCCAGTGGCAAGGATCCATTTTGAATGCCCACTTCGAACACCACCGTTTAATGAGCTGTAAAATTAGTTCCAAGCGGTGCATCAAGAAAACGATTCTCGTATTGCACTCACCAGTGTTCATAGTATTAGAAAATGTAAAGATTACAGTTCTATGACTAACACTGCTTTGTATGTTGTTCCTCCAAAAATGACTAATTATCCCTAATTATCTTGGGAGCTAATTGACTAACTCGAAAAATAGTGAAATATTTGAAATAAGTGGGGGAAAAAGCAGCAAGACTGGCAAGTTTCACAGAGTTTACTTAGAAATTAAAAGAAATTGTTTTTAAGAGCAGTGTGCCCCCTAAACCCCACAAGGAATTATCAATGACTCAATTGCTGTTTGTAAAATTTGTCGTAACTCTGTCGCCTTTCCCAGTCACTAATCGCGACGGTTACGTGTCCGGCTTTTTGTCCGCTGAGCACCACTGCTTGGGATTGCCCTCACAGGGTGTGGAAATGGTCTTTTTATCTTGCAGAATATCCGAGTCATGTCGCAGTACTACACACGCATCACGCTGCAGCGCATGTCCGAACTGCTCGATCTGTCTGAAAAGGTGAGTTTTTCCCGGCTTGCGGGGTCATTGAAATGACTGCTGCGCTGTGGCTGCAGATTTACAAAGTTGGCCACTTTTCGATTTATGTTCTTTTTTAAACGAAAGCTTTCGTAGTGGGACCGATAGCGATGACGGGGACTGTGACATACGAGAAAGGTGCTTTATAATGTATAATGTTTGGGCCACATGGCCATTTCAAAGGCCTTCCGGAGGCCATTGAACCAATTGTTCATCGAGTTCTCCATTGTAAATACATGGGTGCACGTGCGAGCGTTCAATTGTCAGTCGATAGTTGGCGTGCTGCACAGTCGTAAGACAGGTGTACAGTTGATAGTGGTGCCTGTGTCGTCTGTCACCATCCTCATCTTCTGGGCACGAAACTCCATCGGTACGCTATAGGAAGAGGTTGCTATGTCGCTGAAGCCGCCGTGGGGCGGCGCTGGGAGCACGAAGGGGGCAGAGGCCTTTGGGCTGCGTCAATGAAGTTAGGTTCCCACGGAATCCGTCGGCGTCAGCAGGTTGCTTTTACAGTTTCAAGTGATTAGTGAATGTGGCATCTTTGGTCAAATTGTAGGGACCCTTGGTGCTTTTCAAAAGACATTAAAGGGCACTGAAGGACTCTGAGACAGGGATGAAGTGCGAAATAGTTTTGAGGTCCTGAGGTTAACTCTTTTTAATCCACTAACGACATTCAGTTACAATTGAAGACATACCAATTAACGAATGTACAGAATTTACATGAAAACAAATGCCTAAATGCAACGTATTGTCACGAACGGTGTTTTGGGTTTGTTTGTTGGCTTGAAGAGGACTTAGGGTGCATGTGCCCAGCACCTGTACCAGATGTCACGAAGCCAAAGACGACGCAGTTGTCTTGAAGGAAAACCCGTTTATTGGAGCGAACTTGTACTCCCCTGACAAACTCAAAGGATACACAGGCGGCGAAACAGCAGTCAACAAAGTGACATGTGCAGGTGAGTGTCGGAGAATTGAATGCCGCGGTGTCTATTCTGCAGGCATTTATCATTCGGCGCGAGGGTTTCTCGAATAGCCGAATTGTATCCAGGACACTGTACATCAACGAAGATTATTCTAGGCTGGTGACGCTAGTTCGAAGCACTCTCCCTATGAAAGGAGATAACACGTGCAGCATAAAGAATGGAATGCACGCTTCACTTGGCCCACAGATAAATAACACAGATAACATAGCCCGGCGAGCCGGTCTGCAAAATCAAAACACAAACAAACAAACCCAAAACATCGTCCGTGGCAACATTTAGGTCACGAGGGTCTCCCGGCATCTGCCCTCGTTTGGTCGACTGACCCTCATTTCTAGCTTTAGATCTACCAAAAAAGAAAAGAAAGAACACTTTAGTTTTATTACATTAACAACGCCTTGAAGTCTGTGTTCCAAAAGAATGTGGGTGGATCTACTAACTAACACACACTTGGCCGCTGATTGGCTACGTCATCCAAGGGTTTATATACAATCACTTGATCCACACTCTCACTCAAACTTCAAGGTATTGATCAAAGCACAAGCACATCACCAATAAAAACCAACCGACTGGTAGCAACTCTGAGCGCTGGCCATTGACCCTCGGTCGGCCCTCCTTCCAAGGGCATGTCCTGACAGAGAGTGACGAGGACTCGCTAACACACTGTAGGCCTCTCATTGGCCACAACCATAAACACCAAATGTTTGCGCAAAAATGATCATGTGATCCACATTGTCACTCATGAATATCAAGCCTCTCACTCATGAACACAGATTAAAACCGACCAACTAAAGCTACTCTGATCACTGACCCGCCGCGGTGGCTCAGTGGCCAAGGCATTGTGCTACTGAGCACAAGAATGCAGGTTCGATTCCCGGCCGCGGAGGCAAAAGGCAAAAACGCCGGTGTGTATGAGATTTCGGCGCATGTTAAGGGGGGACGTGGCTTTCAAAATCAACTTATTTATTTCTTTGTGGATTTTGATGAAAATTGGCACAGCAACTGGAAATGCTTCCGTGATAATACCATAAAAATTTCAAACTAATATTTTGAAAACTTTTTTATGTATTAAATTTTCTTTCTGTTCCGCTTGTACCGAGCTTGAGCGGCTTATAAAACACGATAGAAAACTTGTTCGAAGTGCTTTGCATTCCCAAATGAATGGACGAGGTCGTGACAGTTTTAGAATTTTTTTTTACAACACAATGTTTTTTGGTTTTCATTTTTTTAGAGGTTAATGTGCAATAGGCATGTTGACTGTGAACGATTATTCGAATAAAAAAATCACAAAAAACAAATCTGGAAAACCAAGAGTGTCACGACCTGAACTGTTTATCAAGGAATGTAATGCAAGAAACGAAATCAAAATAGACCCAGCGGTCACAAAAAAATCCCTGGTACAAGCGACGGAGGTGGCAAAAAAAACTGTTTTGAGAAAACGGCTTCCGAAGTTGCAACATAGGTTTCACTTATCAAAAGTCGTCATGGTTGTAGCCTTTCATGTCCTTTTGAACATGGGGCTTCTGGAATGCCTTGCCTTGAAATTGGAGTGCCTTTTACAGCCTTTTTCTTTCCAGAAAACATCATTTTCAGCTCCTCCGTGAAGAGTACATACCCCACTTTGCAGACCAAACGAAGGGGGAGATGGGTTTCAATGGGCTTTCAATGCAAAGTAGGTTAGCTGGTTGGCTGTATCGCACTGAACAGCCTCCTTTTGCAGTGTTGTCACCATGGCAACAAGTTGAGCATTTTTTTTACTTAAATTTGAACATTTTTGGCTTTTTTTTATGTTTTATCATCTTGCCTGGCACAGCAACTTAGTACTCATACGTGCAGAGGTGTTCATTGCCAAAAGTTTGCATACCACAAGGATGAAAATGAGCTACTTTGAAGCTTGGTAGAGTATTCTGCATAACTCCCAACTTCAATGCAAGAGCATATTTTTTTAATACTTTTGACATTCAAGGCATCCAATATTTCTAGCAGCAAAGCCAGTATGCCCTAAGCAATGGTATCAATAATTTCCCTAAAAAATCACTGTTAAATGCTGCGACAGTAACGTACATTTTTAATGCAGAGAACATATTTTTATTCCTATATTACTAACTCAAACCTGTTTGCATGAAAATTACAAGTGCACGGGAAACGTTGCGCAATACGGGCGATATGGCTCGCGCGCATCGCAGCGCACGCTTACCGCGACATATCGAACTTTAATTATACCTGATATGGCTGGTCAGGTCGCTTTTAAGATTAAATCTAACGTCGCAGGCATTAATTACAACTACTGGCGTTCAATCGTAACCGGTTGCCCAGTCATGTGCTGCTCCAATGCGCGTCGGCTATGCCGTGCGCGCCAGCGCGTTTGACGCGTCGACCGTTTCTTTTTCAAGGCTAGCGAGTCCACAGTCAAAACACAGCAATAACTAAGCGTGTAAACATCGCAAACCCGACTAAAAGTTCACTTCACGAACCGCTATCGCAAGCGCGCACACCGCGTCACCCTCCGGGGTCTGGCGACGGTAGAGTCACGCGCACCACGAAGCGTTCGATGACCTCCTCCTTTCGAGCCACACAACTTCCCGTAATCTGGCTCGCGATCTCAGGCATTCCCATCGCGATAACGTGCGTGTTGAATACCACAGATTGAACAGAAACTCGGCCGAGCGAAGCGGCGAAAATGAACTCAATGCGCTCGCTACGCAGCTCAGGCGGCCGCCATCTTGCGTTGCGCCCGTGACATCCAATCAGGAGGGTCGTTGTTCTGAGCCCCGACCGGACGACCAACAGCGCTTCAGCATCTATTTCTAGCTTCGTTTGTGCGTCGTTTCTTTTCTGCCGTTTGTGCGTTTGTGAATGAACGAAGATAAAAGAGACGAGCGGAACCGGAAAGACGATCGCTCGGCCGATCTAACCATATCAAAATGGCCGCGCCCGGTGGCACCGTTGCGGAGATAGAGCGCTCCGAAAATTGCCGTTTTTTCGGCCTTTTGCGCTCATAGTTTGTCACCGCGCCTGACAAAAGTATTTTTTTATGCCACTTTGCGACGCTTTTCAGCGTAAAAACTTTGCAGACGCGTAGAATAGGAAACATAGAAGCCGAATATGCGGGTTTCAAAAAAACGATGTTTTGGTCATTTTTCCGAAGTTGAAAGCCGCGTCCCCCCTTAAAGATTTCCATGTGGTCAAAATTAATCCGAAGCCCTCCATTACGGCGCGCCTCATCGGCTGCATTGCGTCGGCACATTAAAGCCTACAATCAATCAATCAACTCTGAGAGCTGGCCATCAAGCCTTGGGCGGTTTCTTTAAAGTATTGCTCACACGACGCACACCGAAATTATGCGAAACGCGGGCAAAATTTCCGTGTTTGTGAACACGGCACGCGCATAACAAAAGGAGCTGCCAGTCCCTTGCCTCCTCCATCGTGGCGACACTCTAGATAGACCAGTAACATACCGTATAATGCGGAATATAGGTCGACCCCCTTACCTTGTAGCTGAAAAATGCAAAAAAAAATAATTGGGTACCAACCATTGTTTTATTGAGACTATAACTTGTTTCGTCTCAGATTACTCATTTAAAACTGTCTGAAGTATCGTCGGACGACTGCTTCTGGCTCGCCGTCGCCCACACAGCAGGTCGTCCTCGGTGCAGTCCAGGGAATTGCTTATGCAGCACTTCTTAAACACTCGCAAGACCATGTCATCGTGAAGCGAGCGCAAAGCATGGGACACTCGTGTGCAGACCGTAGCGACCGCCAGTCTGTGCAGGCGGTCAGCAAACATCTTGGGGTATCCATTCGTAGAGACATCGCATGACGCTAGTGGACAAAATTTGCCCCTTTGTACAGCAGCACAGGTGCACAGAGCAGCGCCCATGAAGCGAGGTCTTCCGAGTGTTGCATACCGAGAGCTGCCCCTTCAGCTAACGTCGCTAGCAACACTTCTTTTGGTGATACCGAACTGGCGCAAGGCGGACACGTCATTGGCCTTGGAAAACCCCCAACTTTTCTTTTAAATGCTGCTGTGAACTGGCACCAAGTGCCTAAACTCATTTTGAGCAAGAAGAAAATAGCACGCACACATTCGCCGACAGCGAGAGAAGCAACAAAACAAAGATGGCGTCGCATCCGATTGATGGTGGTGGCGATGGTGCCTTTGGAGTTTGGATGGGCTTGATGGGCTGCCCGGTCGCCAGATGACAACTGCCAAATGACTGCAATATAGGTCGAGGGGTGACTTTTAGGCAAATTTTTCTGTAAAAAATCTCGACCTATATTCCGCATTATACGGTATACCCGTAACGAATCGGAAACTCAGTGCAAGCCTTCGACTTTGCAACTTCTCCAGACGCTTTGCCGTGCCTATCTCTACTCATCACTGGTCCCACGATTGACGTCGCAGCAAGCGTAACCCCGCCAACCAGGATGCACCCGCACCTCACACGCACTAATGTGGTAACTACCCTCGACAACTACAGAGAGACAGAGAGGCAGTAGCATTCCCGCGGCTGCTTCTGGCGCCCCTCGAACGTGTCAGCCCAGCCGGCAAAATGAAGGCACACAAGCAACGACGACACAGCTGCTGGTGGTCTTCATTGATTAACTGAGGTACTTGAACCGGACAGCTCGTTAGCCATTTTCAAACTAATGCAACGTGCCTCTCTCGTTAAGTGGGACCGGATCAGACTTAACTACAACTTTGCGACACAACATTGAAGCGGTAGTGGGAGTTGTCCCAGAGGGAGGGTGGGACATTTCTGGGAACCCAACCCATTCAGAAATTGGAGCTTCCCGGGTGACCTTGAGTGGCTGCTCAATATTGCGTGAGACACACTTTTGCTCACACAGTGCCTATGTCACATTATCGTGTTGAAGTTTTATGAAAATTAACACGAAGTAGCTGTGAACTTGAAGTTAAGGTGGATTGGAATCCTGAAGATCAGCCTGTATTCACGTGACAAAAAGGTGTATGCGATAAGCGCACAGGACTGAAGTTAACTTGAGTAAACTGTAATCCCGAGAAATCTATATAGCTTTCTTTTTGGTATCGCACCGGCCGCGTAATGGTCAGATTGCATACAACTCGCGCCATCAGCGTCGCCGCAGGAGACTCGCTGTGCAGCTCTTAGTTTTGAAATTTGAGGCTTTGCCAGTGTCACAAACCTAAGTAAATAACCTTCGCTTAAATAAAGCACAGTCTTACCCTGCCTTACACGAGATAAACAAACTGCTGCAACAACATGTACATGCATAATTGCTACATATAGGAACGACTGGCTCCGTCGAAGCATTGATATCTTGCAAAAGTTAGCGAAGAAAACTTTTTCACACGCGAATGCAGCAACCCCCATTGTATATCAAACTAAACATGAGCGATAGCACACTTTCTCTACAATGTCAGCAACCGCCTCGAACGGGCGGCAGCTTCAGCGGTGCGATGTGCGCAGAATACCCTTTCCCCAACTGTGGCGACCCTACTGGCAGCTGTTGTACCGGCATGAAACTGCGGCCAGAGTTACGTAACCAGAAAAGCATTGAAGGAATCTGTGCCTAGTGCACTAAGCCTCGCACTAGGTATGTACCAACTTGCCGAACAACATGTTTTATTGAAGTGGCTTGATTTTCTGAACCGTGGCATGGTGTGGCCCGCAGGCCACAGAGGACCTCCTGTCAGAGCTGGTGGTGGCAGGCCGGGTGTGGGCCAAGACGGACCGCCTGGCCGGGGTGGTGAGCTTCAGCCGGCACAAGGAGCCCAACCAGGTGCTCAACGAGTGGTCGCACAGCCTCAACAGCCTCATGGCGCTGCTCAGCAAGACCAGCCACCTCATCTCCAAGGAGGAGATGGTCCACCGCCACCTGCACGCGCAGACCCCCCCTCCGCCCAGCGCCGCCTCCGCTACGGCCATGGAGACCTGATGCCGCCTCCTCTCCCGCTCCTCCCTCCTGTACATAGAGAGATGGTGCCCCTCTTCTCTCGTCACTTCCCCGTGCCTGTCTGTTTTTTGGCTAATAAAGCAAAAGGAAAAACCTGCCATTTGGCTGCAAGCGGCTCACGGAAGTTGGCCCACCCTTCAGGGGAAGCCCATATTTCTTGCCTCTTGCTACACTGGTAGGTAGGTAGAAGCGTTTGTTTTAACCTCTGAAGTGGGAGGGGTTCTCTTGTCCGATAATCCATGCATGAGCAGAACGACTTTGCTCTGGATGCCAGGAGTTGCTGTACGTCCAGATGGCCACTGGTCACCAGGTTCTCCCACAGCTCAGGAGTGGGACGAAGGGATTGGAGAGGTATAAAAATGATATTGTGCTCGCACTGTATTATAATATGAGGTAGAGTACCGAATTTGTAGCAGAACTGGTATTCAGCAGAGTATTGACTTGGAAACATTTGATACAGAAACTGTGGGATGAAAGGTTTGTATTCTGCGGAGTAGTGACGCTGCGAATGCATACATGTGCAGGGTTGCAGGAATCCCAAGCTCTATGTGGCTTCCAACTCGACTTCTAACCTGCTGGGCACTGGACACCCTACAAGGTGAAGCAAAATATGTAATAGTTTGTGGGCTCCATGGTGGCAGGGCTTAAGAATGCTGGGTTCCTACGTCGTAGTGAACTGATGCATGAGTTTGGTGTGGTGGGGACTGAAATTGGCGTTGGTCACGTTGCCTCATGAAATGTACTCTACACAGGGGCAAGGGAGGAAGAATCATGCAAATGGGGGCAAAGGCTCTTTGTGGAAGAGGGAGGGGTGGGGTCAGGTTTGATCAATAAAAATTAAGAGAATAAAACACATGACGATACCTTGCCTGTGTATCAGCCAAACACAAAATGCAACAGACACAGATAAAACTAACAAAGGGTAAGTGCGGCTAAGCCTCTTCGAAAATGGCAGTTCAAATGAAGCAAAAGAAGGCACAGTATTTGCCACTGGCACAGGTCCATTGCACCGTCGTGACCCGACGGCGCAGTGCGGCCAAGTCAACATCTTGTGGCTCACGATTGTGCAACGCACTCTTGAAATGTATTGAACGTAGCTCTGTTGGGGCATCGCTGCTGTCTTCTGACTGATTGGCTTGCAGATAGAGGGCCTAGCGGCTTCTGTTGTGGATGACCACGGGGCGGAATACGAAATAGAAGCAGAAACAATGCTGGCTACTCCTTAGGTCAAGGCATTCGCAAACCCTGAATCACGCTGAAAAAAAAATTACCAGTGGCTTAGCTCGGCTATGGCCGGGATACACGTGGCTTGAGCTAAGGTTCATAATATTCTTAGCTTTCCTGGTTGTCTAGGATTAGCTGATTATTATGCTTACTGCTGCTAAAACGATTTCCAGTCCAGTCACAGCTCCTCGCGCGTGCGCGAGGAGCTGTGACTGGACTGGAATGTGTGACATGGAGGAAAGAAAAGGTTAGGAGAGGCCCTGACGTCACATTTGTGAAGCCGAGTCCCGCCATGACTTGAGCCCACTGAGCCACATCCGTATAGGGGGAGAAATGGCTGGAAACGCTGATTGGTCAATGTGTGTGACGTCATTAAAATATGCATGACGTCATTATTTTTTTGGCGCTAGATTTGTTTGTTTAGTTGTTGTTTCTACTGAGCCCAGCACTCTATCCCATCATCCTTTGCTGCCTCCGGGTTGATTTGACTAAGATGGCGTCGCCCTGCCCTCCTGCTTCGCAGCGAAAACAGCTTCGTCGCTAATTCCTTGGTGCGATGTCATGTTCTAAGCTGTTGATTTCGCCTTCAATTTGCCCATTCTAACCCTCACCCAAAGTTTCAATCGAAAAACGGCCTTCGTTTTTGAGATATAAGGACGATTTTTCAGCTCTTAAGCCTGGCAAAGTAGCGTTTGTCGTCGTCATAGCAACAGGCTCGCGGGATGGCGAACGCATGCGAGTTAAGGCCGCCTCCGATGGCGGAGTTTTCAAACTGGCCTAATCTAAAAACGTTTGTCGTAGCGACTGTGCTGGTTTGCAAGCGTTGCGAGGCAGCCACATACCAAGCGCCTTAAAAATTTGTCCGTTCTATTTGCCCAAATTTGGCCGCCGCAGTTGTAAACAAGTAAGCAACATTGTCCATGGGCTCAAGAAAAATGACGCCACTTCCTCCACACTTTTCGTAGGGTCCCTAGAAATCTTGCTAGTCTGCCGTCCGCGCGCCTTCTCTATGGGGAGGCGTGTCCGCGCCGCTGATGCACGCGCAGAGCTGCGCAGAGGGCGCTGCCAGCAATCGGAGCGCCCGAGCGGCGGGAGCGAGAGCGGCCGCCGACCGGCCTGTGCCGCGCGCTACTGCTGCGGAGAGCGGGCGCGCATGGGGCTTTGACGGCCAGTTAGAGCGGTGAAATTCAGCGGCTCGGGGTACATCAGCTCACAATTGAAGCTGCGATAGAACTACTATAGGACCTTTTAATTTCGGCGGCCCAAATTTTTCGCGAATCGGGCTGCGGAGCCTAGGCTATTTGCGGACGCTTACCTTCGCGAGTGAGACAGAAGGATGAAACCGCAGCAACGAGATTAGCCGTTTCGCTACCACCTCTGGAACCATTATTTCGCGCATTGTTGAGACAGTGAGATCCGTTCCAGGAGAGCCCGGCGGCGCCACACGCAGTGTTTGTGCTAATTGTGAAAACTACGTGGTTATCCCCGAACGTCATGTATTGAAGGAGGTCTGCATGTACCCGTCCTGGCTGACTCGAGAAAAAAAAAAAAAAAAAAAGCTGCAGTGAAATGCTTTACCAAAAAACCCATTCCTAAATACTTCTGGCCGAGCCCTCCTACTTCCCCAAGGCATATGGTCATTGAAATAAATAAGCCTAAAGAGCTTATGTTTTTCATATCAAACAGCCGCAAGTAAAATGATTGGCCATAACACAGATGTTCTCCCTTGTTGCTTTCCCTGCGTGCGTCTCGTGATTCACTCCGAGTATGCGGGCGATAAAAAAAGAAAAAAAGAAAGCCCTGTGTAATGAAGAATGCAAGCGCAGTTACTGTTTGGCAGCCTGATTCTATGAAAAAGTTTCCCGCACTCTTCAAGGTAGCGAATTTTCCAAATCGTGGAATTCACAAAAATTACAGGCGCGCAAAATAGAAGCTAGTACCACAGTTTCTGTCTGTTGATTGAAAGTGCCAAAAACATCATATGCGTGCGTACATTCCTATTACTTTTATTCGGCATTTACATTTAACAGATATTCCCAACTGAGGAGGCAGCGTTCGACGTGCGATGGGGCCTAGTTAATGAACGATGCAAATTGGTCAGATTCCGTTCAAGCTTCAAAGCATATAAATAATCCCTCGTTATAACGAAGTCAGCAGGACGGCGGAAAAATTTGTTATAAGCGGTATTTCGATATAAGCAACCGCTCGAGAAGAGCTTCTGCAAGGAACCAAAACAGAATGTATTCAGAGAAGAATAACTTTATTCGGGTGCAAAAAGCGAAGTGAGTTTTGGCTGTTTCAAGTTTTTGTCGGGCACGAGCAACCCCATCTCCGATTCGACCAGCAATGCATGAGGCCGTGGTCGTCGCCCATAAAAGTGTCAGTGGCTGTGGCCAATTTATAGGGAGGCGTGCGGGCGTCACGGATTGATACGCGAATTTCGCGCTGGAAACCGCCGCAAATGCCGTGGCTATAGAGTCTAGGGTTGTGCTTGTTGCGCTCAAAAAACGATTACCCGCTCACTCTGGGTACACAGCGCAATCAGGAAAACTGACGGTTTTCGCTCTAGATGCTTAGTATGATCACTGGGCAAATTTTCCTCGCGGTGTGCAGCCGTGAAGTTTGCAAAACAAGCGCTTTTCGGCGTTCCCTCGTCAACGACACTGCTAATTCTACGGTTCGAGTGTCGGTGTTCGCACACCGTCGCGCCCACACCAATGTCTAGGAACAAAATTTAAGGACCGTACCACGCAGTTGGATCATTTGTCTAAATTCGGTTGACGCAAATCGAGCATGAACTGACTCCAGAAAATCGTCCGGGGAAAGACCAGCTTGCGTTGACCGGCCATGTTGACCTCCTGACTTGCCGATGGGTCGCCGCCAATGGGCGACGCCTCCGCTCGACACTTCGCTCTAAGCGGGTCAGGCTCTTCGAGCGCTTTGAATAATGCGGCCTAAAAAGCATGCGTTTGGGTTGGGACCAGAAGAAATTTCGAATAAAGCGATATTTCGAATAAAGCGATCTCGTTATAACGAGGGAATACTGTATTTGACTCCCAAGCAAAGAGAAGTGAGGATGGTTCCAAAGCGCCTCCGCCCACACACAATACAAATATTTTCACGCGCTATATATCCATGAGGTCGCGGGTTCGATTCTGGGCCGTGGCGGCCGCTTTTCTGATGGAGGCGAAAAGCAAAAACGCCCGTGTGTACGTGATATCGGTGCATATTAAAGATCCCCAGGTGGTAAAAATTAATCCGGAGCCCTCCACTGCGGCGCGCCTCATCGCCTGCGTTGCGTCGGCGCGTTAAACCCTACAATCAATCAATTATATATCCACGGCAGTGTACGGTGGGGGCATACACAAAAACGCTTCTTTGTTAAGTAACTTAGTCGAAATACCGCGTGATGTGCCCCAGCTAGCAAAAGATTCCGTGCCGACAGTGTTTCCGATGCCCCCCAGAATGTGTCGAAACCTTTTCCCTTGAAGAGGATATCGAGGATAGAGGGCAGTGACACGATTTCATGGTTTGGCGGCTCGATCTTTCTTAATTCGCAAAAAACGTACTGGCATTAATTCATGCTTCGGTAACAAACTCTTCGTATTCGTGGGAACCAATTTATTTGGCTAATCTGTTTTGTAGAGGACGAAAATGCGCCCTTAAAATCGGCTGAAAGCGCCCATACCTACGAATGCAGCACAGCGAAGCGCCGTCCGCTGCACTGCTCCCCACGCCGACACTGGCCGGCCGCGCTCCGACTGCGTGCAGCGCCGCCGCTGCATGCATCACGGAGGAGCCCCCTTCGCGGCCGCCGGACGGCAGACTAGCAAGTATTTCTAGGGACCATACTTTTCGCAATGCATTGGGATGCTAGGGGCCTCTCCTAAGTTTCTTTCCTCCATGGTCTGCTACCACCCGGTGGATACTTCCTCCATGGATATAACGCTTTTCGGCCAAAAGCGTTATTCTCACCCATGCGTCACATCCGCATCCGGCTGTGTTTTTGCATTAAAATGTTCTACAAATTTGCCAAACATAAATATTTTAAATGAAGCTTAATTTTAGGAACGCTTGCTTGCTATGTTTTATACAATTATTTCTTTTCTGTGATGTAGCGTGGCGGTGTGGCTAGCGTTGTTGTCATGCGAGCCAATGTGCGAGCCATTTGGCCACGTACCTGCGTAACGTCGGGAACGTTTCCCGCGTCGTTCAACGTTCTTTCTACAGTGGTAAGTGGTTCTGTTCATTGTTCAATCGCTTGTTTTGCTGCGATACCTTACCGCTTGACCTTGTGCAATGTGTAAAATTATACAATTCCCATTCTTTTGTCCTATGCTCCTCAGATCCGCCACAGTAGAGCGCGAAAATTCAGACAAAGGACGGGCCTACTAGTTCGGACCCGTGGCTTTCGAACTTATCGCTAATGCGTATATCTGCCCCTCTACCATCTATGTGCCTTACAAGAGGCCTCGCACGATATCGCGTACGCTGGTGGCAATGCAAATTCTTCTGCATCGGTTGCGAAGAAGTGTCCGCTTGTCTCAGGTACTGCAGGAGTGTTTGTAGCTGGGTTAGTTGGTTCGTTGCACGGATTGAACAGCACTAAGACGGAGCAAAGTGAAGCGAAACAACCACGGGAGCTGATTAACCACTGTTTATTTTGGTAGTAAATATTATTTATAGTGGTAAAAGCAATCATGGTTATCTGTGTGCGCATTGCAGCACGCGAAGAAACAGATCAAATAGGCTGTGATAGTGCGTATCTAACATGAGTTGCAGCGCCTTGCAGGTGAAACGTGAACCGCTCCTATCTCGCCAAATATGCGAATTCTCTGCTTAGCGGGGCCAAGAGTGCATGCCGCTAAGGAGCTTGCTGGCTATGCTGTGCAGCAGCTGATCTGGATACCCAGCGGAGCAAAGACGCTGGATTTAGAAGGCAATAGCCATCCCTCTTCACGTCCTGCAAGCACTCAGTGCAATCCAGTTTTGGGGCTCAAATCTAGCATCTCCGCTCTGCTGGGTTACCAGATCAGCTACTGCACAGCAAGCCAATAGGCTCCTGGCCGATATGCACTACAGTCAAGCGCCCGTATAACAAAGCGTGTGGGAATGCGATACTTGTTCGTTACACGTCACTTCATTTTATACGTCACGCATTTCATTGACCCAATAAAGCAGATAAGCATACTGAGAGAAATAACCGTAAGAATTAAACTGCAGTAGGCGAAAAAAGTCAACAATTTTCTTGTCCACAGTAGTAAGACGTACTGAATGCGAACCCACCACCGACCTGCTGCTGTTGAAGTGTACGGTGTGCTGCGGCGGAGTTCAGGGAGTGACGAGATCTACATCTGCAGCACATCAACTGCCTCTACCGCTTCGCGGTTGTCATTACGCTTAGCTCCTCTGCAAGCTATTCGTCACTGCTCGCCTGATCATTTGTGGCGTCCCTTTTCTCTATGATGGCCTCCACGATGTGGTCAGTTGTCAGGTCAGAGAAAACCAGGGCCTGGTCTTCCACTGAGACGTTTTTGTCAGCCATCACAACCGATGCTACGATGCAGCACGCACTGTACGTGTTTATCGATTCCTACAGCTACCTGGCTGAACTGGATGACTCACGGCACACCTATCAGCTGCACGCTACTATGTGTGCAGCTGCACACATGGTACATGCGGTATCCGTTATCAAACCACAATTCAGCAATTGGGAATGCATTAATTTTTTTTTGTTAAACAGGCAAATTTGCTGTAGGGGTCTTCGCAATACATAAGAATCTGGCCAGGCCATGTGGCATGCTTGGTTGTACAGGCTATTTCATAGTAAAAGCGTTCATTGTAGTGGCGTTTGACTGTATACAGCTCCAAAGAAAATCCCGCCAGAAGGGCACAAGGGGAGAAGTCATCTCATACATCTGCTTTTCTCGTCGACCAACAAGCTGAGGGGGCTGTGCAGAAGAGTTAACCTAGAGAAAGTGCGCAAGAGCTGTACTGAGAATCCGGCAACAGCCTCTGTCAAATGCGACGAGGAAGTCGTATACGAAGTTCCACTACCCTGCAAAAAATCATACATTGGTCAGACGGTGCGATGCATCAGCGACCGGCAGCATGCTTGCCCAGCATGTGAAAAGTTGCGATCTGAGGCCTGCTGTGTCTCGAAAAGGCACAGAGGCCAGCACGCACGTGAGATATGCATGAGCACGCTGTCCGTGGCCCCGGTGGAGAGAGAAATCGCATATTTGGTAAGATAGGAGAGGTTCACGCTTCAACTGCAAGACACTGCAACTTATGTTAGATACGCACAATCACAGCCTATTTGATCTGTTTCTTCGCGTGCCGCAATGCGCACACAGTTAACCATGCTAGCATTGTTCCCCTATAAATAATATTTCCTTCCAAAATAAACAGTGATTAGTCATATTGGGAAACAGCGCAAAAACAAAACTTTTTTTTCTCAATATGAACCTATACCAACAAGCCCAACTCGCAGTTCTTCTAAAAGTGATTAGTCAGCTCCTGTGGTTGTTTCACTTCACTTTGTCCCGCCTTAGCACTGTTCAATCCATGGCGAGGTACCGCCTCCGACAACTATCTGTACAGAGACTATAAGTTAAAATCCAAATTTATCCGGGCTTTTTTTTTTTTTTTTTCACAGGCTAAGACTAGCCTTAAATGCGCAATTTCTTATATATCTAAGCAATATTTTTCTTAGCTGGAGACGGAGCATACTGCTGTTCACGATTAGGTGCTATCATTAAGCATTTTGTTTATCAGTGTTGAAAGGCTCAGCACGGTCTTTCAACACTGCGTCAGTGCATGTGTGAGAGAGAGGGAGAGCTAGGGCTGTGTTACACTATTTACGTCCTAATCGTGGCAGTTTTGAATTATTGGGCAGTGGTGGAGGAGTCTGGCTAGGATATGCACGTGCATTATAGACTTTACCTTAAAATACATACCGAGTAGTCGATGGTAAGTGTTGCAGGGTCCCATTAAACGTATCCAACTGATTAACGAGGCGTTTCACGGGGACACCACTCATGTCCTAGCTGATTTGGTGGTGTGTACTACACATTAAAAATAAATTTGGTCGGGCTGAAACTTGAGTGCAGTTGGCCTTGAATTGCCTCACATGGTGTGGTGGTATCGCATGGGTCTTGTTAAGCTAGCTTTCTTACTGCAACACACAGACTATTATGAACTTTTTTTTTAACCCAGCTGCCATTGTACTAATACTCGGCCTGGTGTCTTGTGGGTTTCTTTACTGCTGCTTTGTGTCAAGTGAAGACCAGAAGTGCAACCACATGAAGCAAGTGCAGTAACGGGTGCAACAAAAGTAACTATGGGTGCAAGGACCTAGCAACTGCCACCAGGCCCCTTTGCCACTGACTTGTGTCATGTCGCTCACCCAGAAACAAGTGAAACTACAGAAGTCAGCGACAGAGAGGCCCAGCGGCAGTGTACGCTTGCACTACTTGGTCAGTGCTCCAATAGAGTTATGCTTGTGCATTCATACATTTATTTGCTTTGTTCCAATGTAATTTCGGAAGGTCTTGGGGCTCATAACGATGTCATTGAAAGTTGTCTTGAGTCGCTAAATGTGCATGACGACTTGTTGAATGAATTTAAAAATGCACTGATGATTACTATACTCCCTATTTGTGCATAGTGCAAACTGCAGCCTTCTCAGTCACGGCGCATATTTGCTGTGTCTTGGGGAGTGAGTGCGTAATCAGCAAACGCATGGCGGCGTGCACTACTGTGCTGTTATCTCGCAGCGCGCCACCACTGCCGACGACCTTGTTGTTGCAAATGGTGTTTGAACCTCCCGCACAAACATCACGTGGTTCAGATGGCCTACGCACGGAGTAGTAGCGTCTGCCAAAAGTGTGCAGGGGAGGCAGTGAGAGAGATGGTGCCACAGCAGTGCATGCCGCCCTTTCCCTCACAATTTCGCCAGACATTCCGATGAGCGTCTTGAGCGGGCTCAACTCAGTTGACCGTATGTCGTTAAACCCATATAATCATCACCGACCAAATTTTTCGTCTCCTTAGAGTTTGAATTAATGAGGTTTGTCTGTATTGTTTTGTCAAGCTTTGTCTAGTAATTCTGTTTCTTTTTTTTTTTTTTTTCTATAAAGTTGAGCCCACTTGTTTCAGATGTGGCAAACTGGCACGATGGTGAGCCTTGATGAAACATAAGGTTAGGCTTCTCTTAAAGATGTATGTTTATCCACTTATTACGTAAAGGTGCTGGCTAAGGCTATATGGTGGTTTGCGACGGGAAAAAGAAAGGAAATTCACTGAAAATATTTTGAGCTCGGCAGGGAGCTCACCTGGCCGAGCTGAAAATATTTCCAGTGAATTTCCTTTCCTTTTCCCGTCGCAAACCACAACCATCACCAATGAATAACTGAAGTTACACCTCTCTAGCTCAAGTAATTCACTTGGAAAATTTTCCTTTTACGGTAAAATGTGTATGCTGGCAGACCATCCAAGGCGCACGATAAATTAAGCAGCGAAGTTAAGTTACCCTTTGTACAGACACTTAAGAGATTTTGTTCAGCCGAAGTGGGGAAGGAAGGGAGCATGAATCAGATAAATTTTAATCTGTGTCCGGTTTTTGCTGGGTAGCAAGTGAAGTCTATAGGGTGTTCACTGAGCAGTGAAGTGTCGCAGTTCTTGTGTGAATGGCAGCCGTAGGGCAACTTTCTATGATATTCACCTCGTGCAGTAATCTGGGCCATGTGAGAAATCAGGTGGTTGCTATACAAGCAACACTAGCGACCAACTGCAGTGCTCCGGCCTTGCTTGTAGCAGGAATCGAATGCACACCAAATTCTCATAATAATGCATTCCTTGCGTGCCTGTAATGGCCTTCACTCTATTCAAAATTGTCCACCTGGCAGCCACAAGTGGGTTCGCTGCAGTGTTAACCTCTGCGCTCACGTGGACCAAGAAAGGCTGCTCCATTGTATTATTGCCCGTACGCACCTCAGTTGTATTGTGCATGACATTCTTTGTAAATTGCGTGGCACATAATTGCAGGCGAGTTTTATCTCTTGCCAGTAATTGCTACATTTCTTCTATGTACTGCCATGTTTCTTTTAATCTCCATGCAGGTTCAAGCAGCCGTGGCCGTCTGCAGGCGTAGCCCTGCCCAGCACCAAGGCTTCTTTTTGGTCTACAGTAGGAGTACATGTGTGATACCTAGAAATGTATGACATCTGCGTGATGTACACTTGTTGCATTAATAAAATTGGGAGCACTGTTCCACTGTTCACTTTTTTGTCAGGTTACACACAAGTTGAGAACATGTATGAAGACTTTTTCGTTGTTCAAGCATTTTTCTCATTGCAAAAAGTTTCCTATTGCACTCTTTAGCCTAGGCAGTGTTGCACACTATGTATGAAATGGAGTATACTGGCATGCTACTTTTGCAAAATAAATAGTCCTCAAACCACATCGATAATTTAATTTCATTACGTGTGAGCAATAGGTGGAGCATGTTGGCAAAAAATTTTACCGTGTATCCGTCATAGAAAGAGATCAGTACCGATTAAAAGGGAGCACGTGGCTGAGGTGGTGCTGCTTTTGTGCCACTGCCGACATTGGTAGGGAGACGCCAATGGTGTGAAGTAGAAGCACCGCTCACCGCCTGCCTGTGCTGTAATACCGGGGACACGCCATCTCGATGGCTCATGTGGGCTTTGAGTCATGTCACCTCTTGCACGTGTGAAATGGAGTGTGCAGCTGGTGAAGGGGGGCAAAAAAGGAAAGGCTGAATATGACAGCCATGGACTGCCAACACTGGTGGACAACATAAAAGACGGGTAGCCAACGCCACTGCTAAACAGGGCAGACGTGACCACTTAAATGGTTAGAGTGCTAAGCACAGTTGGCACGGTGTACAAAAGGCGTGAGAGCAGTGCCTTCTTTTGACATCCAAAGCCAGAGCAAGACTCGTGCAGCAGGGCCAAAAGAGTGCATGCCTAGACAGATAGGAGAGGACCCTCACACATGCAGTTGTGCCTGCTGACCCATCACTGAGTGGAGTATTTTTCGTTCCCATACCAAAGCCACACATCCACGCTCAACAAGGAGAAAGCAGTGTCATTGAGTTTTGGTAAATAAAAGTTTATTCTATTTTGCGACTCATCTTATGAATAAAATAAGCGCAAAAAGTAACAGAGTGTGTCTCAAAGTAACCTTTCGTAGCACTGAGACCTATCGCACTAGGAAAAAGTGCACCATTGAAATAACGGCAGAGATAATTTATGATAAAAGCACAGGATGCGTACTTTACCGCTTCGGAATAAATTTAGCTTTGTCATTGTCGAGTGTTTCTCAATTTTATAGAAATCTTAATTTTACAGCAGTTTTGGCAATTCCTATTGACTTCCTAAAATGTTGAAGCTGTACAATAAGGAGCCCTGGACAAAAGGACAAAGTGATGTAATGGGTAATAAAATTACTAATTTTAGCCAATAAGCCACAATAAACCAATATGAGTTAGCCAGTAACTTCAAAACTGCTTGACATGATGCTAAAATTTATGGCACTCTTCAGTGTGCTCGTCCTTCAATCGGGTCAAGCTTTGGTCACGTACGACTAATAAAACTAGTTAGTCATTTACAGCAAATAAACAACGTCAATCAAGCAGAGAATCTCAATTGACCCATACTTTCTAGCAACAATTTAATTTTGTCTGTATACGGCTAGGGTTCCGTGTATTCTTGTTCTCAGTCAACAAAAACGCATGTGCCCTTCTCTCCCCCGCGCTCCATTTACATTCGTGACTACTTTCCTCCAACTCCCCGCGGTGGCGGGAATCGTCCGCACTGGGGCGCAGTAATGAAGCGAAATTAGCTGTCATCTTGCATAGCTCGCGGCCACATGAGGTCGGTTTCTCCTGCGCGACCTTCGTTGGTGTATGCCTCCTGCAGCCAAAAATCGTGTCACATGTCGTACACCTTCACAGAGTGCGCGATGGCACAAATTTCTTAATTTTTTGTTGGCGAGGAATAGAAGAAACTTGAAGTGAATTTCGCCGGAGTGCATATATATTTTGAGGCCAGCATGCGGTGCGTGCAGCCGAGCAGTTTTTTAAATTTTCTTTGTACCACCCACCGTTTTTTATTTTCTCAATAAACATTTTGCTTCCTTCTCCTATTGATGGTCGCCAAAGCGCAGCCGGCCGTAGAAAGGCCTGACCATTTTATGCCTAATAATAATAAAATACTTCCGCATAGGGAATATAGAGCCAAGTAGCCTCCCAAGCGCGGATTTATTCATCGCATACAGAAATGCTGTAATCAACACTTATTATAATGTTACAATGAGAATTTAATGGATGCGACGCGCGCCCACACTGCCTGAAAAAATTTTAATCAGCGCAACCCCATACACGGCCACAAGGAAGTCAGCGTCCCACTCAGAGGGAGTGTTCGGGGCGCCCGCCGCGCCAGCATTACAACAACACTCGCTTCGCGCGCTAATCTAAACACCTGAACTGGCTGGCGCCGCATCTTTTCAAAGTGCTACGAGTTGTGCCGCGCCTCCGCCAGATGGCGCCACGGGTCCCGCGACCGAGAGAAGACGCAGTGAAACATCCCCCTCGCGAGGGGCACGATCAAATGCAGAGCATTTCCGGGGGCGCACGACGTTAAGTAGTCTGCGTTACGTTAATGTTGTTGCACTTGTGGCAACTGCTGACGAGAGAGCGCTCGTCAGCAGTAATTTGAATGAGTCAACGATATAAGGCGCGTTCGTATCGTCCCATTCTGTGTTGGCTTTGTGGCGCAGTGGGTAGAGCACGTGTACATTGCGTTCCGTCCGCAGGGTTGAGGGATAGAAACCGGGCGCCGGACAGTACTTTTTTTTATATATAGTAGGGACAGCGACGGTGCGGACTACGGACGTCAACGCGGGTGACATCGTGAGTTACTGAAATGCTCTGCATTAAAAAAAAAACATTTGGAACGTGGATAGAGAACTTTTTCGTAAGGTATCGGAAGAATCCGACATTGCAGTGCTGATTGAAAATCCGCAACTATGCATGGGCGCCTTAATAAGGGCAAAAATACACAATCAAGTAGTTTGCTCTCAATATTCTACAGCATGGTTTCTCAAACTGGGTTCCGCGGAACCTAGGGGTTCCGCAGGCCCCTCCTCAGGGTTCCGCGAGCCACTGATAAATTTTCCCTGGTTCCGCAGTCGCAAAGTCTTATATGGTGAACTTGAGGTGCGATCGATCTAAGGAACCTCCATTACTCACGCCCGAGTGTCAGTAATTAAGCACATCTCGGCGCATAACAGAAACGCGAGAGCTGTGCAATAAATCTCGCCAGCAGCTTGTAGGCAGCCAGACTCAGAAAACGGGCCACGTGGTTAAACTGTTGCACTTGAATCTCGGTCTTATATACCCCCATGCGCATTTTTACTGTTTGGAGATAGGTGCCGCTAGCGTACGCATTCGCGTAAAGTCGACGGAAAAAAAAAAACGATACCCTTGCTTGCTTTTGAATTTATTGCACGTTAATGTAGCATGAACGGAATGAAAAATAGCGAGAGGGGGGGGGGGGGGGGGTTCCTTGGCACTTAACGGAACTTGGCAGGGTTCCCTGGGACCAACATGCTTGAGAACCCCTGTTCTACAGGATTTTAGGCAAATGAATGACGTTCGTTGTTTTAAAGTTAAGACTTCGATTCTTTTTTTTCTTTTTCGAGGGCTCTCGAAAGCATGATGTACAGCATGAGTATTTCCCAGCGAACGCGCCATAATGCCCAATAACAACATTTGCAGAGGATCTCTAAGCGCGCATTCGTATGAGAGGAGTGCAAGAAAGTGTTTCTTTTCGGTATACATCCGTGGACGGGTCTTCTGCCTGCCCTCGTCGGACTCAATGCAGATACTTGCATAATCCGTACCTACTGCTTGAATCCAGATGTTAGGAACACTGGCTGAAACACTCTCTTCAAGTTGGACGCCAATCGAGACTTAGGGCGAGATTTCTGATGCACGCGCTATGGAACGCGTCGCACCCAATGGGACTTGAGCGCGTGGCGAGGGTTACGCGTTTTGCAGATATCCGCACGCCAACCTGGCGACAGCCTGATGCGTGTTTTTGCCGACCTAGCCGATATAGGCTTTCGCACTAAAATATCCACGAATTACAAGATTTTTTTTCTTCATTACAGTGAAACAGCTTATGAACATTACATTTTGTTAAAGCGTCACAGCGAGCTTATGTTAACTGTAAACATTCAGTTTTAAGCTAGCAGAAAGAATGGTAACCTATAACATTTCTGCAATTTTCGTTTTAACGCGAAAGCATTTCTTGTCTACGCCGGCATAAGCGCGCACCCGGGTGGGTATGCGGTTCGGCGTCTTTTTAGACAAGCACGGCGCCGTCTGCGGTTTGAAGTCTCGGCGAAAGTGGGCAGTGGCATGCAAGAAAGATGGACGAAGAGGAGGGAAGCGAATTCAGTTCGTCAACACAGTCCGACACACAACCGGAATTGCATTGCACGCACTGACTGCACCGCCATCAATTAAATGCTCACCCGTGAATATTTTTAAAGTGGAGCTTTGTACTTCTACCCCCCAAGGGTTCTGCCGCGACTGCTGGTGTCAGCAGAAAACTCCCGCGAATAAATGAAAGAAATTAGTGGCACCGCCAGGATTGAACCTGGAACGAATAGAGAAACGGAACAAGAGCCCATCGTCTTACCGATTCAGCCACGAACCCACGCGGAGACGGGGAGACAGACGGTGCACTCACCGAGCACATGTGCAGATCTACCCCTTGCGTTCTCTTTGAATGCCACGTGATAGGGTCACGCGAACTCTTGCGCCGCTGTGCGCTCCGCCGACGGCACGTGTAGCCATCGTGTTCGTGCCTTGCGCATGCGCTAGGAGTTACCAAAAATTACATTAAGCTCAAATTAACGAATGGCACCTCACGTCTCCGTCTTTGCCGCCGATCTCATCGCCTCCGTCGGCGGCGACAGAGACAGAGGAGACGTGCGATCGTCTAACACCGTGTTTGAGCTGCCTTTCATTTTATGAAAAAAAAGTTTCCACTCACGTGCTTTACCAATACAACTCGACCAAAACACCATTCATGGATCATGCATTCATTTGACCTTAGCAAAGAATATCTCTATGAAGTAATAAGGGGAGCGGTTAAGTGCATTTCACTTGTCTCTGGTTTCACTCTTTGGAGAGCCACGTGTGTGAATTCAAGTGACGTCGCATGGGTAACCGTTATAGGTGTCGTTTACAGCTTCGCTTTCCAACCACCTTCACAGGGTGGATTGGTACGCATTTTTTTAGTTGTGCACCCTGGCTCACGAGAGCGTCCAGAAAGCGCGAGCACAGGTTTCCTAGAAAAGTAGTACACTTTTATACCACTTCCTACAAGCTTATTAAACCCTCAGTGCAGGCGTTGTCGTTAACTAAAAAATAAACCGGCGATATTCGTTTTATTATAATACGAACATTTGTCAAACGTCGCAAGGAAAAGCGCGCGTTAGGAAACATCGCTCACTTTCTTGTGCTGTCCCGTTGATCCTGCCATCTCAAAAGGTCGCTGGTAATTAATTCTTCCTTGCGGGACTGGAAAAGAAATTTCTCAAAATACGGCACTCATAAAAACCCGATTTCTCCACTAGCTGTTTCCAAACTTTAGTGTAGCCGACTCTCTTTATTTGATATGTAACTTAATTATATCTGCTAACTTATTTCAGTTAAATCATGAGGTCCGACTTAGGGTATACAAAGCCATGTATTTTTTGTCAGTCCCATTTTCCGCTTATTAAACTTATAAATTTTAGCGGTCCCCGTAGGCCTGGGTTGAAATAACGATGGAGAGCCTGTCAACTATCGTCAATTCAACCTCGTTTAGTCTGATTTTATCAGTTGCTTCGATCAAGTCTAGGAGTCCCATTAGTGTATAAAGCTAGGCGTTTTACTCGGGTCAATTCAATATTTCTTTACTGCGATCAAGATTTCATTGCCCCACCAAGACCGAATCGACGCGGTATAAACCCCAATTTTTGCTCCCCTGAATTCGTAAAATTTCGAAACTGGAAACAACTGCTAGTAATAATATACTAGGTAGATAAGCGCCAAGAATATACGTACAGCGTCAGCTTCTTTTTTTTTATAACGAACAATGTTTGTAAGAAAACTGCGAAAGTTAGATGCAGGCTGCAGTGTACGTGCGCGTGCGGGTTTAGTTTCTCGCCGCCACCAGAAAACGCAGTAATAATCAATATTGGTGTGAATAAGTAACATTTACGCCTTCTGGTACCATTGGCGTAAATAACTAAGATATATTAGCATCCCCTCCCCTTTTCGCATTTTTAGGTCTACATCCCTCTTTATCGCCATTACTGCTGAGTTGACACGGTTAGGCGATAGGCGATCACTTGCGAGATAGGCTGTCCGTTACTTTGCTAACTGCTGATCTCAGGCGTTATGTTTGTAAGTATACTTTATATGCCCTCAAACTATCTTTATAAAGATAGTTCACGTGCACCAATCCCGATCGGCGATCGATGCGTTGGTTGACAACGCTCATCTGGCGTCCAGCAGATTTCTGCACGCACGTCACGAAATTACAATAGCCGAGTGGTAGAAAGGCCGGGTAGTCACCCTGATCGCCTAAATTTACAAGAAAAAAGAGGATCGGTTTTATGACGCTTCCAAAGAGACTTTGAATGAAGTTTTTCTGCATATAAAACGTGTGCTAGTACTTTATTCTATTGATATTTATGGAAACATAGACATTCTTGCGCCAATTGTCGTACACCTGCACGTTGTTTTCGCGAGTAAGTTGCGCACAGCCATCCTAGATGGCTAGGCGCGACGTGTTGGCTTTGAAACTACAAGTGCAAAGTGGTCGTGGGCCTGGCTACTTAGACCTCCCCCCGCCATTGATCAGCGGTTGTGTTTATATATCATCAACCAGATCCAGATAATAGTATACCCAGTATAATTATAAAAATCACAAAGCTACGACAGAATAAGGAGCACACTGCGTTCACACGAATTCCAGCACAGTTTTGAACGCGCCGCGCAAACAATACCGCTCGCGCTGCCCTTTGTGGCCAACATAAGAACTGCACCAACCAAACTGTTCCAAACTCCCTCACAAACCAATTTTGTCCACAAAATAAGCTCAAATAATTCTGCGCATAACAATTTTAACATATTTTGAAGCAAGAAAATGTAAATATAGTCTTCACCTACTGCAGTCGTTAAAACCGGAAGTTAAGATACAAACTTGCTCTATTTTAAGAAATGTTGTCGTTGTGCTTGCTTTTTAAAGCTTAATAGTTATCGTTTTATATATTATAGCACTACAATAAGGAGTTATTGGCTTGTAAGCAAAATCTTTAACCGGAAATGACGCATGGGTGGATATAACGCTTTTGGCCGAAAAGCGTTATTTTCACCCGGTGGGAATAATGGCGGCCTTTCAAAAGGGCTGCGTCTGCTGCAACCCGGGGCTAGTTCACTGTACCGGGGTACAGTGAACTAGAATACTTTGTAGTGGCAAAAGCGCCCCCCTGCTCGTGAGGCTCAGGAAGCTGCCGGCCGCGGGCGGCGCTGGCGTAGTTATCGCGAGGTGCTGCAGCGGGGATTTTGGCATCTTTCGAACAGCTGTGCAAGCTTCTTCCCTTCCTTTCTCCGTTGCATCGCACTTTAAAAAAATGGGCAGCTACAATCGACTAACCTGGCGAACGGTTTTGCGTGCTGAGATTATGTACTGAACGCTTTGCGAGCCTGTGCTTCACTGTGAAGAGCAGCATCATGTGCAGCTCCCGTCGACTTCGCAGCGTAGCGTCGGACGGGCTTTTTTTTTTTTTTTTTTTTGTAATAAGCCTCGTGTTTTTTCAGAGCACCTCAGCTTCAAATCACGGATATCTGATATGAATTCTTTGTCATTATCGTGCCACGACTGGTGACGCCCTTGACCAGAGTAGCAATTTAGTGGCTCGAACCGCAATGTTTGTCTCGATTATCGGCCTTCTGGTGTATTATGGACTGCATTCCATTTCGAATGTGTGCCGTAAGCGGTACTCGTTTTTCAGTAGAGCAGGACTTCTTGCTGTTGGTTCACATGCGGACAACTTTTGCACGACTACACTAGTTTGTAGACCGAACAGATAGCCCTGTCAGCACCGCTTTCAGCACTTGGAGTCCCACAGTATTTTAGCCAGGAGAATAGTTATTATAAAGAAGAGGCTGTGTGACAAAATGGCAAATGAAAGAAATATTTCGGCAACACTTGATACAACATTTATTTAGGTTGTAACTACATGCCAAATGAACTAATCAAGTGAGATGTCAAACAAAAATAACCAGCTAGAAAGCAAAAACTGATCACAAGTACAGTACAATGCATGACACAGGCAGTCTACTTTTCACACAACAAAAAAAAGACAGGAACATACACATATACTTAAAATATTTCAAAGGAAATCTGAAAGACAATGGTGCGGCTATGAACAAATCAGGTGCAAAATTAAAACGGCTTGCCAGGTTGCACGAATTGCCATTACGACTGCAATAAATGAAACGGGCAGTCTACTTTTCACTTATCACAGTAAACATACTAGGAACGTTTTAACAATTACGGGGGTGCATATAGAACTTTCCAAAAATGTGACGGTGAAAGTTTAGTTGAAAGTTCTGTTAATGTGTTCTTGAACTTTCTGTTGAACTTTGCGAAAGTTCCCATCACCACTTGAATAGCACAATAGACAGCATCCTCCAAAGCTTGTTATCCTGGCTCACCAACACCAGAAGCCTCCTGTTCACACCCGTCAAAACCTTCAGCTCTAAAGGCAGCTCATATTGCACGTGGCAGCGACCTCCCCTCTTGCACTGCTATTTAGCTTTCTAGCCCTCCTCCAACCCTTCTGCTGCAGTACTCCCTTCCCGGCTAGCACTCCAATGTTCTGTACAATTTTGTGGACCTTACAATGATGTTGAGTACCTCATGTATTCCATGAAACAGAGATCTAAGGCTTTCACATTAAAAACATTTTAACATAAATCTATACTTTAAAAATTTATACAATGACAAACAACGATGTGACTATGAAAAAATAAAATGTCGAACAGAAATAGCTCACTAGATAAAAAAAAAAACAATTCTCAGAAGTTCAATACATCAAACAAGCACTCTACCTTACACGTAGTGAAGTAAAAATACCAGAAATACATTAAGAGGGTCTTGATGACAAATAAAACTGTTAAATTGCAAAGAACTAGGCGTTTGTAACAGACACACTTCAAATGAATTCTGCAAAAGCACAGAATTATTGCACAGTAAGTTATGACAACAGTACGCATAAAAATACAAGAATGGCACAGAGAAAATGGATAAACAAACACGGTTCCCCTGCAGACATATGAATGCCGAAATGGGGGCAAGAGCAGTCTATGTACAGCGGCTAAGTTTCAGGTATTTTGCCGTTTCCCGCTTCTGCATCCTGGCTCGGTTGAGTGATTTTACGAAAAAGTGCAGCCGAGTGGTAATGAAAAATGCCACCATCTTAGCAGTAAGCATTTCAGCGTGGTCAGTACATCCAACACGGTCCTGTGGTCGGGATTTGATTAGCCAAATTACATCCATGATGCTTTCGTGATGAAGCTCTTGTGCACTGAAGCAACCCGTGAAAAGGTTCTCCAGGTTTTTTAGGAACCTAAATAGGAAACCCGACGGGTACAGCAGGCCGCCATTATCCTTTAGCTGTGTTAGCTGAGCAGCTTGAAGGTTTTTGATGTCGTTTTTGTCTGCAAGCAGAACGTTTTTACAAGCATCACAGCTGGTTTTGGCCAAGAACTTCCGTGCTACATATCCAGCAACGTAAAAAATTAGCCGCTCATCACTTTTGGCAGACACACAAGCAACATGATCTGGTGCAGCTTTCTCAATGCTGTTCAATGCCAGTTCAGCACTGCAAAGATCCCCATCAGCAATCAGCTGGTCCAGCAGAAACTGTTTGGTACGGTCATCCCCACCGGCAGCATCAGCCCCAAGCAGTGCAGTCAAAATGCCTGGCTCTGCATTCCCGTGTGACACAGATTTGGCAAGGCTGTAAAAACTCAAGCAAGAAACTGTAATCAAAAACTGCTGGGGTGTGGGGTGAGTATTACAGCCTGACGACTGCCGTGCAATGCCAAAAAAGTTCTCAGCTGGGTCCTGGCTCAGCCTTGATGTCATGATGAACTTGTACGCGAGTTGTTGGCTCAGGTAGTCCAGCAGCGACAGGACACTTGCAATGGTGACCCTCAATCCAACTGCGGTAGACTCGGACAAAAAGCGGCTTCGCTTTTCGGCTCGGCCTTCGTTTTTCGCTTGACGCAAGTTTTCTGCTACATAAACCTCCCATTCAACAAGGTAGGCTAGAAATGACAGCAGCTTATCCACGGCAGCTGAGTCCGGACGAAGAGCCTCGGCGGGGAATCGAGATGACATTATCTCGATAAGGTCTCTCATCATGCTGAAATGCATAGAGCACACAATAAGATTTTAAAACAGTTAGCCAAGAGGTTGGAAGGTTCATTTGCAGCGAAAGGTAAATAAAAACAAAAAAGTGAAATATAAGTATGCTCCTAACAGCTTGTATACATGTGGAGCAGTACTTGAGGCAATAAACTTACCCGAAAAAGGTCAAAACAGGCTGGATGCTCCCGCATTTGGCCTCAACATCATTTTTGTAGAGACGAAGGCCATTTAGAACCGTGTCACTGAAGAGTTGGAAGGCGTAGGTAACCCTCATTTTCTCAAAGTTGTTGGGCTGAGTGTGGCGGGTTGTGATACCGGGCATGGCTTGAAGAGTCACGTTCGAGCCATCAAGTTTCAAAGCCTCTTTTACAGGACGAAGCGATACCTGCATGGAAAAACAAAATGCTTCATAAGACACTGCAGTGCTGTGTTTTTATGTTTCCTGGGGATAAAAACATTCTCATATTGATAAAGGCATAAATTTTTGTACTTACTGGTCCTGTTGGAGTGGTGAAGTCTGCTTGGAGTAGCCCATTCCTGATGCATTTGACAAGATGTGGGAAGTCAGAAATGAAATGAAGTGACCGCTTGTTGTCCACTGGGTGTTGCACTTTGCATTTTGTGCTAGATGCAGTCGCGTAAATGCCCATCGTGGACCACATGTTTCGATTCCAGGTCGCACCGTCGGATGTTATGAAATCAACAAATAGCCCAGCCTTTTCCGCTAGAATCACTGCCTCCAGCATCACTTTCGAGAGCAAATTTCCTTTCATGTTGCCCTGCGTGGCAAAAGAAGCAAGTATTTGGGTCCACTTGCCAGTGAACGGCACAAACATTATGACCATCCCATGGTCAGCCACTTTATGCTTGTCACTGTTGGGGGTGAACTGGCCCATGTCCACGAAGCCTTGTATGTGCCCTGACGATGAGACTGACAGATTCTCGGACAGTTTCATTTCGTCAACGATGAGCCCTCCGTGCCTTTTGAAGGCATCCATGGAAGACGCTTTCTGCTTGAGCATGCTCATCACTTTGGCATTAAAGCCAAATCCCGTCCTGTACGACCTGAGATACTTCTGAAGAGTAACCTTGCTCGGCAAAACAAGAACTTTCTGCCTCCGCATATCCTCGTAAAGCTTTGGCCCTTTCATGCGCATGATGAGGCATTCCAAAATCCACTCCTTCGAGTACCTCATCCCTCTAACACTCTTCCTCTTCGCAGCCTTGAACATGTGTAGAGCTGCCTCTTGCTGCTTTGGGGGGAGTTCTTTAATTCGGCCAAGGAAAGTCTCGTCACTTAGCCTGGAGTTTTCTTCTTTCATGGCTCGTACTTGGCCTGCCAGGGTACACAAGCGTGAAGCAATTCGCTTTGTCTTCTGATTGGCCACTCGCAGCTTGTGAGACAAGTTATGCGTGACACGTTTCTTCTTCAACTTGGACTTCCGTGCCAGCAGCGACTTTCGCAAATAGCGACAATGAACACAGATGGTTCCTGAAAAACGTAAAACATAAAATAAGCCACTTCCTTACTTCGAACTATTTGCAAGACATGGAAACAAGGGCTAACAGATAATTGGAGGGAAAATAAACTCCAGAGCTATTACAAAGTGGGTAATAGCTAACAGGTCTTGACTAGTGTTATTTCCCTTTAATGCAGGTTGCTTTAAATACAAAGGATATGCATTAGGTTATGAAAAAAAAAGTAGCAGGCTATGTTAGCTAGAACAGAAAGTACATCGTTTCTTATTAAAAATATTAACACACACCTTTGACTGTCACCATTCCAAGACAGTTCTTGCTGAACACGCCGTCACTCGCGGGGGTAAGGGTGCGCTTCATCTTCTCGGTCAGGTTCTGAGCAAGGCCGTCATAAGCGTCTTTGCTCATAGCGCTTGCACAAAGCAATGCAGTGTCAACTTCTTGAAATATGTTCGTTGCTTCAAGAAGGGAGGTGATTTTGCCGTACTTCTTTTCTCTCCCACCGAGATAACAGCTTGCCACAACGTCACTGTTGCTATCTAAGCTGAAACAGATCACTTTCTCGTGGGAGACACTGAAAGGCTGTTTTGTTGTGCGTGTAGTGGCATACACAAGGAGATCAAGGTCTGGAGTGGTCAGTTTCGTCCACAGCCTTGGAACACTTAAGCAGGTGGCAAGGTCCCTTAAGTCACCTGATTTGAGCGGGTTCGCTTGCATGTTTTCGGCAGGGCTCGTGTTCGGGTCGGAATTCTATTCGCCGAGCAAGCTCGCTTCGTGCTCATCGCGACGAGAGAGACGAACTTTCTTCGCCGATCCAGACGTAGAAACTAAGCAGCGCTTTCGCTCGGGCCTTGGTTTTTTCACAGATGTGGAAAGGTATGCGGGCAGGTCAGGTAAAAACGTTGGCACTGCATTTGCAGTAAGACCAGGCTTTCCTCGAGCGATTCGTACCTCCTTGCCGCCGATGATGTGGACATAATCACGAACGACAAAATGGTCTGCAAAGTGTTTTGCACAAACCGCGGATGTGTCCGTTAGAGGTTTGTCTTTCCTCTTGAGGTTCCGCTCCCAAACCTTTCGTCGGTCTTCGTCCTTTGGTGCCGAAAAGAGCGAAATCTTCCGCCCGTTTTCAACGCGATGGCCGGGGTAGCCTGACCGGCAACCCGGGGCGAAACAGTGCGTATCCGTCTTCTTTTTCTTGTTCATGGTGGTACCGAGAACATTTTCTTCCAGCACAGAAAAAAGATACAAGAAGAATCGAAAGCCACAGCAGCAAAGCGCCCTGACAGCAGTCAACTCGCCGGTCGAGCCTGCCTGGCTGGCCTCGCGAATCTGACAGCAGCGCCACGCGCGGCCGACAGCTTTTTTCGTCACAGCGCCTCCCATAGACGCCCGCTTCGCTCTTGCCACTACAAAACCTTCTAGTTCACTGTACCGGGGCTTCCGAGCCGATTCCCCCCGAACTGGCTGCTGCGCCCCACGGAAGTGACGTACGTCAACAAAAAAATTGCGTAATTGCATTACATTGCAATTACTTCAATAGTATTGCACATATTTTTGGCAGTGACACATTAATACTACAGTATCAAGATTTATTTTTAGCCTGAGTTTATTGTCTTTTAATATGACGTCACCTAGTTACCCTGACGTCATGGACATGCTTTGTAGATGTTTGCATTATATTTTTCTCTGCGAAACTCGAGTTTGTTATTGTTTTTGACACTCGCGTAGAAGAAGTTGTGTAAACAAAGCACTTTTTATAGATTTACCACGGGTTTTACGGATGACCTACGGACGAGCGGCATGGAGAAGAGGCCGAATTCCATCGAAGAGCGAATTTTGGCCCCGTATTGGCATACGTACGGGTAGAGTTCACTCTAGTACGGGCTTGTCTGTTCCGAGTTTGTTCCGTTGGCCTATGTCAAATATTCCGGCTTCGCGGGGTGCCGAGGCAAGCAAGAATGTTATGAGCGTCGGCGTTGTGTGGAGTCGCTCACGAGTGGTGCGGTGCTGCGCTGTGTTTTCGTTTCATATGAGGTGTTCAGCTCCAAGCCTGTGTCACCGCGCTTGTATCTTCTGCAGTAATTCACAGTCTTCAAAGGCCGGTGACTATTCGTGGCAGCAACGCGAAGTGCTGGTCAGCGCTTGCGCAGAGCGCAATGTTTTCATATCAAATACGTACATATCAAAACCAAATGTTGCCCCAAAATGTGCAGTAAAGTACGAAGCACCGTGTTGCCTTCAAAACGTGACCGATGTGTGTGGTCCGTCATAGTTTTCCAGAGGTTTGTTTGTGTGAAACTGCCGGCGCCGCAGTCATCGATGCTATCATCACAGTCATTGTTATACACGGTGTTGTGTCGGTATCACAACGCGAGGCAAATACTTTGATACTGCTCCGTACTCGACTTGCAAGTGTCCAGATTCGTGTCGCTGCAGGAGTGTATACGTGAATAATCTAGAGCCCCATCAGCTAGCAATGGTGCGTCGCAGTGACAGCGAGTTTTCGTTCGTTCGCTTCAACTTGCCGTGATCCCTGTCGTTACAAGCGTGGCCAAAAAATGCGCCGGATATCTGTCGGGAGTTACTGTGGCATTTTCCGTGTGTATTGTGTTCGTGTGCTCCAAAATTTACGATGTCGCCAAACGTACGTGATCGTGCCCATTTAGGACAGGCTAGGTGATGCGTCAGTGGCTTCAGCAATAACAGATGCTACGTGCTGTGTTGAACTGTTATATCTACATTCTAAGCATACCATCTAGGTGACTCTGCGTAGTTGTTGTTTCTATTTGCTCTAACCTCAGTTGCCTTGTTCATCTTTTTTGCAGGGTATTTTTATTTACGTGTGCACGCAGCATATTAGCACTAAATCAACCTTACACACTTACCTGTACATGCCATAACCCTCTTTGTAATCACGTGTGCATGTGCTACTGTTACCCTGCAGTATTTCGTCAGCTACTGTGCATGCTAGCAAAGATTGTTTGCATGTCGTTCTGAACCATTGCTAATAGCCTGAATTTCCTTTAGTATTACTAGCATACCTTTTTCTTTCTCACCTGCTGGCTTCGTGTCGCTTTTAAAAGGAATGAATGATTTAACGCTTATGTCGGACAAACTTGTAAAAAACAATACACGGGATATGCCTGCTAAATTTCTCAATGGCACAAAGCACGTACACTGATTGCACAGGCTAAAAGTATGTCTGATGTGTTCCACACTCTTCGTCTGCCCCTCAACGCAGTCATGCTTGATTTTTACCCAACCGGCAAAACCACTTCTGCTCACTGACGAGCCAGGGTCACTGTCACGCCCACTTCACAACATATAGTGAAAGCAGTCTGTTCTGATTTTTACCCAACAAACCAAACCACTTCCACTCACTGACTAGCCATGTAGAGTCACTGTTAATAATTAATCGTTACTAATAATTCAAAAAATCCAGATGTAACTGTAGCGATGGTGAAGGCGGTAGTGAAAGTCCGGGGTGGGCGACTTTGACAGCACTTGTGGGTTTCAGTGCATTTGGACTAAGAACGGCTCTCACGGGGTGGAAGCCCTAACATCCTTCTACTCGCAAATCCATAAAATATTTCTCTGTCTCGTTGTTTAATGCAATGCAAAGTTGAGGCCATTGAAAAGCACCATCAGAGAAACATGAGAAAGCGTTGCTTTTGCCTCCGTGGAATGAACCAAGGTGGACCCGCTAGGTATATCTGCATCCAAGCATACATTGGGTGCTACTGCGCAGCCGACTGGTACCCGTTGGCAAACCTGCTTCCCACACAACAACACAAACACATGCCTGTTGCATGCAGCCTGTGCGCATTTTGTTTGTCTGCGTGGAATGGAATGGCTGTGTCAGCAGGAAATAATTCATGAAGCACTGCAGGGCAGTGCAACAGTTGCCAGAAAAAATTTCCATCGGCAGACTCGCATACTCGAATGGCAACTGGCAGGCTCCATGGCTCAACACAGTGGTAATTCCAGTGTGCCACCAATGCAACAAGTCTCTCCATAGTATCAGGAGATTCGAATATAGGTTAACAAGGGTGGTGTGACAACTGTCGCCGTGCTGAAAAATGCCACAACAGGGCTGTATTGTGCACAGATTTTTGTTGCCACTCCCATCCCACCTAGTTGTGCCAGCTTCCAAGTTTACCCCATATCATTTCAAATTAACTGACGTTTGCTGGTGTTTGATTGATAGATGCAAGCACCAGTAAAGTGTGTCTGTCATCTTTAGCACTAAAATCATGTTCTCAAGGGGAAACCGAGTTTAACGAGGTTGCGGACATGAAAGCTGGCAGTGCTCATGGGGTTCTTAGCAGAAAAGTTGCAGCATGGCGTCGTGCTGTTATTGCTATGTTGATGTTATAAAGCGCATGGTATTTATATGGGTCATACGTTTCAAACAAGGCACTAGCTGGAAGTCGTTGCTGTCCCTTCCCTTTGTTACACTTTGTAGTCGTGCTCTTTGTTTGAAAAAATTATTAGAAACTAGCTAGTGTAATTAAAATTATAGAAATAATTTTCTGTGAAGGAAATGCTGCCTTGTGCCGGCTAAAGGATATACACTGTTTTGGCTA
The DNA here is from genome assembly GCF_048455015.1 of Haemaphysalis longicornis. Taxonomy (NCBI): domain Eukaryota; kingdom Metazoa; phylum Arthropoda; class Arachnida; order Ixodida; family Ixodidae; genus Haemaphysalis; species Haemaphysalis longicornis. The sequence continues at coordinate 142,432 of NW_027526369.1, forward strand.
CACACATCATAAGACAAGATGGCAATGCAATACTCTACAGAGCCCGTGCACAAGCTGCTGCCTTGCATTGGTCTGACCCACAGAATTGACAGGAACAGCTCCCCAGGACTGATCCAGAGCAAAGGTTCTGTCTCGCTCATGCCCCTCAACTTCACAGAAGTCAATGAAACCTTGTTACACAGGCTGCGGCTTAAAGTAGCATTGACCTGAAAGTATCTGCACACAATCAGACGCGAGGACAGCCCAGACTGCCTTCTGTGTAAGGCTGTACAGAGACAATTGATCATTTGCATAGTTTTTGACCAAGGTATACTAGTGGGTGAAAAGACCTTGAAGCAGCCTTACTACGCTGGAATGCTTACGCTCTGTCTGAACGAAAGATTTTTGGCACGTGGGCTGACACGAAGAAGCAAGATCGAGCTGTCAAATCGCTGCTTGTCCTGTCAGGACTCTTGGGTCTATGTGGTGAAATTTCACAAACTGCGGAACTTTTTTTTATGGTCGGTAAATAAGTTATGCGAATTATGCAGTGATTAGTCTGTTTCTGCACCCCATACATGCTTTAAGTGTACAAAGTTCATTGGTTGATTTCACTGTCATTTCTCATACCCTCAGTATTCAGTACCTTCCTTGCCCCAGTGGGATTTAAGTAGCAGGCCCAAGTTCAGTTTCTCAGGCTGGCCTCTTCTCCTTTCAAAAATCTTTTACTATCTCTACCTCTCTCTTGCCAGCATGCCAGGTGCTTGTAACGGTTTACTAGGATTCGCAACGGTCACCATACGATAAAAATTTCTTATGACTACTTTCATTGCTGAAGTTCACTGCACTCAGTGTACTAGGGTGTTTGGCGCACAATAGTAATTATGACTGCGACAGCCTACAGTTCTTAAAGCCCACATCGAAATCCTGCCACGGACTCGTTCTTGCCTTCACTTCGATAAGGCTGTCACAAATGGGTTGATCAACCGAACATGCTGGAAGGGATGTTTTTCTGCACTCTGAATTAATGTTTGTGCATTGTGCATACATTAAATACATTAAAGTATTTTTGCTGTTTCTTCCTTTTTATCTCGTGACACCCAGTGCAACCAATGGGCTGGTAAAAGCTGTGGCTTGTCATATGTGTTTCCAGTTCATAATGGGGCATTCTGCTTGTTGCCAAAGCCAACTGCAAAAAAGTTCTTCAGCCATAATGCAGTGCTGGCGATGGTCTTTTGTGGGCTATAAAAGCAAAATGGACTGGTTGTTGGTCAAATAAAGTGAGCCAATTTTAAATGTTTCTTCCCAATGCCGGATGTGTTTTCTTGGAGGTTGTGTGTTTGCTTAGTCCTTTTGGGAACAGTTGGGCATGTATGGCTCATGTGTTGGCCATGAGACTAATCAGCATATGAAGGCTTATGGGGCAGGTACAACTTGTACAGCTGGTGAGCGAAGGGATATAACATTACATTTCCGATTTTCTTGCAACATGTCACTAGCATACAACAATTAGGATTTATAATTTAGCTGCAGTTCTTTTTTACGACAATACTGCTATTGTGCCGCCCATTATAAAATGAATAATAATTACGACCAGCCGCCATACGTTGCTGGCCGTAATCTGTGCGGCGTCATCAGAAACCATCATGTCATAGTTACTCCCGCCGTTTACCGCGCACATGTGCACGCGTTTTGCGATGAGCGTGCGGCATCAACCTGGCTTGCCCGTGGTGCTCAGAAAAATACCAGGGAAACAGTCACGTACGTCTGCGCCACAAGGATGAGCACAATACACCTCGCAGACGCCCAGCTCGTGAAGCCGGTTCTACCGCGTGCCGACGCATTTCACTTTAGGAGGAATGGGAAAGCCTGCGGACAAAGCAATCCGGGTCAGCCAGTCATGCATGCGGAAGATGGATATGACGATAATTTTAGGGGCCTTATATGACGATGACCACTACTGCCACAGTGAGAAGGGACGACGGAACACGTAAACAAATTTCGCAATACGTGGTGGTGTGTCATTCAGTGCTTCAGTAGGATTTAAAAAGAAATCCTCCAGCGCTCGCCTTGCGTCACTTAGTGCAAGTTTCGCCAGTTTTGAAGACGAAGGTGTAACATATCAAACGCGAAAACTGACCGTACATATACGTGGCTTCGGCGGAGCCACCGCTGTATGGACTGGTGTACTTGAACTCATTTCGCCAGAGCAGCAGCCAAATCCTCTCACTACGGCGCTAAACCGGCACCTTGGCAGAATGGAACCTTGTTGCCAGCTGCAGGTGCACGTGGCAGCACGTATACGCGTAAACGGATGCGCACACACAGCTCTGACTGCTGGGGAACTTCAGCGTACTGAGCATCCATGTGCTTGTCAGAAAACGAAGGCCTGTATGCTTCTTTCTTTTTGGACAACAAACGTCACATGGTTGGCCGGTTCTTCATCACTTGCAGTGATAGGCTGTTGGACAGCTGCTGCTATGACCAGAAGCAACATGCGCACTACTTACATGACGTTTGTATACAAATTATGTGCAACAACGCTTGTATCAATTTGGTGTTGACAGGAGCTGTGTGGGTGTGGGAGACTATATTGGCGCTACATTTGCTGCCCTTACCAGCGTGTGGTACAGCGCTGTGCTCTCGCTGTTTATTGATTACCAGCACAATTTTTACAACGGTGTGTTGAAATGAAGTACAGCGTATCTCCTGGATTGGTCGGTGCGTCCTGCTTCGGCGTGATTCTTTCCAGGCCATCACTAACAAGGGTGGAAAAGTTGTGCTTGTGCCAGAAGCCACATTTTTTGACACTTTGTGATCAGTACTTGTAGCACTGCCGTGTACCTTGTAACTTTGGAAGCTCGGAAAAGTTGGTACAACATGACCAAATATACAGAGTTGTAGGCACGACGAAAAGAGGCATATTAACACGCGTTTACTCCAAACATCTTTTTGTCACATCTAATATAATTCAGGCCTCTTTTGTCCCAGCTGTGCTGATTTCACCAATTTCACTCCCCAAAATAAGGCACCTGCTGGTCTTTTTATGCACAGAAAGTATGGTGAGGTTTCAAAACATTTCAGGCTGCTGCGCCAAAACTATACGGACAAAAACGCTGGTGTTCAGCCGCTTCAGCGGCGCGTACTACAGTGCACCAGAGTGGAAGTTCAAGTGCACTGGGCAAATCTAGACCCAAGAGAACTCTTGTCAAATGAGGGCCTTCAAAGGTATTCCTTCGGCCTATTCTTCTCCCCACAAAAGCCACAGATTCTATGATCTAAATGGGAGCGCAAGCAGCCTTCGTGCAACACTATTTAGACTTTTGCCGGCAGAATCTTCAGCCAGTGCCCACGTTTGAGGACACAGACCCATTCTTCCCTATTGAGTCACAGCAGATCAAACCTGATGGCGTGATATGGGGCGCGCACACACCTTCCAAAATAAAAATAAAGAAAGAAGTGCGGTTACAGAAGCCGGCGAATTTAAACGTGCAACACAATCCTCCGAATCCTCCACTCGGAGTGGTTTTGCCTTGCGCGCGCAGGTGCGCCGTAGATGTACCAAGGAGGAGAGTTATCAGCCTGCGCTTACGGCGCGTACAAAAAGCGCGTGATTTTCATCGTAAACAATGAAAAGCACTGCCGACCTAAACATGAGTGCCGGCACGGCCGCTTTGCACGGCCGGCATGGTACTTCGTACTAGTTTCGGCCGTTTCGGCGATCAACAACGACGACCGAATCCAAGAAATAATAACAAAAAACAGGTGACGTCACTTCCGTGGGGCGCTCCAGCCAGCCCCGATCGGGCGAGGCTGGAGCACCCCGGGGGAAAGGATCCCCGGGGTGCAGCAGCCTTTGCCTTTCAAAAGGGACAGTTACGAGAATACCGCCCCTGGTTTCTCAAGCGCGATCGAGACTTCCAAGCGCGATCGAACGAAAGCGGCGATACTCTCGTCCCCGCTCAGTAATGGCACAGAATGTGACAACTTCAACTAACGCCACAAATTGTGTCAAATAACTTGACCCAAATAAGCGTGAGGTAATATTTATACCCCTGTCACACGGGCACTTTCAATCGCGATTGAAGTGAATCGCGATCGAGTTTATTTCGAGCGCGCTCGAAGTACTGCCGCTGCTACACGGCACGTTTCAATCGCGATTGAGAAGTTGCACGGGTTGCGCTCGTGTTCGCCAGATGGCGCTAACCATGTACTTGCGGCCGGCGTCTGGTAACTTCGCGCGGTCGTAGGTATACGTAACTATGTAAATATTACCTCACGCTTATTTGGGTCAAGTTATATGACACAATTTGTGGCGTTAGTTGAAGTTGTCACATTCTGTGCCATTACTGAGCGGGGACGAGAGTATCGCCGCTTTCGTTCGATCGCGCTTGGAAGCCTCGATCGCGCTTGAGAAACCAGGATTGAGTTCGAGCGGGATCGAGCTCGATCGCGATTGAAACTGCCGTGTAGCAGGTGCCCGATCCGGATTGAACTCGATCCGGATCGACTCAATCGCGATTGAAAGTTCCCGTGTGACAGGGGTATTACATAGTTACGTATACCTACGACCGCGCGAAGTTACCAGACGCCGGCCGCAAGTACATGGTTAGCGCCATCTGGCGAACACGAGCGCAACCCATGCAACTTCTCAATCGCGATTGAAACGTGCCGTGTAGCAGCGGCAGTACGTCGAGCGCGCTCGAAAACTCGATCGCGATTCACTTCAATCGCGATTGAAAGTGCCCGTGTGACTTGAAACTTGAAATTTTGAGTGCGGTTGGCTTTTAAACGAATTCTGAGCCAGACGCATGCGCTCGGCGTCTTAGGCCTCGATGCCTTGGCATTTTTTCCCACGGATATCGTTTTTGCCCACGGTGGTGAAACCGTTGTGGGGGTAGAGGAATACAGCTTTGCTGTAAAAAGATTAGTACCCTTTCACTCTGTAAAGGAGGACGACCTGCAAAGCTGGACGCAGTCTACGGAGTGCACAAAAGAAAACACTTTCGTTCGTAACTTCCGATTGAGCATATTTGCTGGCCAATCCAATTAGCTAGTGGCGTCGGAACTATTTTTTCCCTGGGGGAGCCAAAATTATGCTACCACAAACATAATAATAATAATAACAATAACAATAATATCATCATCATCAAATATATTATTATGGTTGTTTTTTAAGTACCTCGTAATTTAGTTTATTTGCATACTTCTACAGCGTCTATGCAGTGCTGCTACAATGACTAGTATGCAAAAATAATCACGGTTGAACCACCAACGTAAAATGAAACTCAACCGAATATTCACTTCGCATCACAGATGCTGGAGAGCACATGTGACTTCACGGCGACTGTGCTTTCTACAAGAGGCAACGGTAGCACCCTCAATTCTAAACCCTTTTTCATTTATCTGTTCAAGGGAGCAGTGCACATCTAAATAAATAAATAATTGAAAAGAAACACATACTTAGAGCACCTTTATATACATGCGTCCTAACCGCAAACATACTACGAGGCCTCCACATTAAATGCTACCAATTGAAGCCCTTACACGATGAATATTGGCAAAGCAAGTGAGCTAAATACAAAGGTCAGTTGAAGAAACAAGTTATGCTATACGTCAAATGTGCATGTAGATTGAACCTTATGTGTAATAAACTAATTTATTAGAGTGCGTGCATGCACAACGGATAATTTGTTTTAATTTTGTTCAGAGTATTTGATTGTCTGGTGCGCCATTATATTAGTAAAATTGCAGCGGTATGATGTGGAATCATTCATATTTCGTAATACGTACAGCCGCACTGCTGATATGTCTCGTGACAACTTGTTGAGAAGTGAGTAATTTTGCGATTGGTGCGAACCACTTAGCGAACCATGATTTCCTAAGAAATCTGAACTGGTTGGCGTAAAGAGTTATTGGTCATACTGTCCAGTGTAGCTAGCTAGTATCTTGATAGGACGACCCGGATATATAAGGCAAAGCCAATATACCATCGATCCTTTGATTAATACCGCAGGCATAGAAAATTAGCTTTCCAAACGCTTCATACAAAGGCTTTTCCACTATATATCTGCTGAAAACGAGCAACGTCGGAATCTATATTTTCATATTTGAGGGCATTCAGAGGCGAAAAATATCGTCTAATTAGTGACCAGTGCCACCGGGATTTCGATTGAATATCGTCTGATCCTCAGCCATTTACCCTTCTTCAAATAAACCTACCTTTCCTACAGCCGTGTGGGGCACAACATAAGTCTTCAGGTGCCCCTTTACTGAGGGAGCCGTGCTCCCCCATTCGTATATTAGGGGGAGCCATCGCTCCCCCTGCACCCCTTGTTCCGACGCCCCTGCAATTAGCTGAACGAAACTTGGAAGGACCCGCGGTCCACTTTCGAGGACAAATACGGAGCTGTCTGTTTTATTCCCGCGTCGTAGGCATCTTACTGTTCCCAATTCCGCTCGACCATTGAGAAGACACAGGACAAGTCGCATTGGGCCGTTTGACGTCCACGTTTAAAGCTCCCGCCAGCACAACGGACATGCCATGATAAGGGCGTGAAACCTATAGCCTCGCGTGCACGCCCTCCGCGCCCCTTCCAGCCCGTGCGCGCCGGCAACGGGTAATGTGCGCGGGCTTAGAAGTGAAGTGAAAGAGACCGTCGAAAATGTCGCTCTAAAAGCCCTTTAAGCTGAACATGTCATACTGCCCCACGTCGGCGTTCCTAGCGGGGAAGTTGCCGTTTATTCGGGAGGGATTTGGAGCTACTTGATGAGGTGAACTAGAGGATGCAACGGTGGCGGCAGCGGCTTTCTATGGTTTGCGCGTCTTCGTGCTTCTATTCGGGCCGACGCTTATTCAATTCCCGCTCTTCCTCCAAGCGAACATGCGTCCGTCCCATAGCGGAAGGTCTCGAGCTTTATTCTAGCGGACAAAAAATGCGGCTGTCCGTATCCTTCCCCGTCGTGGCCATTCTACTCTGTGTAACACACCAACACAGACCAGAACCACTCGATTGCGGAGGATAGCTCACAGGACGCATTGAGCCATGAGGCTTCCATGGCACGTTTAAATCTCTAACAAGCGGAACGGACATTATCGGTAGGGGCATGCAGCCCAGCTGTGCGTGCAAGCCACACTCCCCCCCCCCCCCCCCTTCCCGATACCCGTGAACGCATAAACCGGCAGCCAGTGATGGACGCATACTCACACGTCAATACACCGGGGAAAATGTCGTTTGGAAAGCCTTTCAAGGTGAAGAATTATAGGCTCACGCCAGCGTTCCAGCCGGGCAAGTGGCTCTTCAATTGGCCTTTTCCAGGACGTTTATCGGCGCATGCGCTTGCAGGCACCGCCATTTGTTTCTGTGGCTCGCTCTTATCACAGTTGCCGCATCTGATGAATGCCATATGCGCGCCCGGACAAACTTAAAACAGTCGACTGTGGTTAGTATTCGTGTGGCCACTGCCAAATTGTTGAGTCATTGCCCAGAATATCATTGGCATTAGGAAACACGCTAAATTTCGTCAACAGCGCACGGAAAGAGCGATCTTTTGGGCATGAATTTAGAAAAGCGAAGCGCGATACGCTGGCACAGCAAGTCTTTCAGCTATCACAGTGGGCGCGCCCCGCGATTACTATTATTGGACTAGATCGTCACCCGCAATCGTGGTAGAAAGAGTCACCAATTGTGATTTTCGTATTCGCCGCCATTCCCAAGTAGCACAGAACATTAGAATAACGTTATCTGGAAGTTGCGAAAGTTTAAATAACGTTAAATGTTACGAGGCAATGTTTATGTAACGTTTAAAAAAAACATTCAATGTTTATGTTATGTTAGAAACGTTATTTTTACGTTGAAAACAAACATGTATGTTAACGTTTTGTTCCCAACATTTAGTTAACGTTTAGGAAACAACTTAAAACCAATGTTAGAAATACTAATGTTATTACAATGCTCATACTCAACATTAAAGTAATGTACATATACAAACATTATAATAACGTTCAGGACATGTTCAGGAAACAACTTATCACCAATGTTAGAAATGGTAACGTTATTAAAATGCTCAGGACTCAACATTAAAGTAATGTAAAAATTCAAACATTATAATAACGTTCAGGGCATGTTCACGGCAGAACATTAATGGGATGTAAAAATGTAAACATTATTATAATGTCAAGAAGTACCCGCAAAGCAACGTTATAGGTAACATCTTTATTGCAACATTATTACAATGTTCAAGGCATAACGTTGAAGTAATTTAAGAAATTTAACGTTATTAAAATGCTCGAGGTAATACTGTCAGGTAACATAATAAATCTGAACATAAGCATAACATTTATGTTACAACGGCAGGGTGATGTTATGCTTGAAGCATTAACGAAATGTTCAAACTAATTGCACAATACAACTGGCTTTTACCAAAGTCTTCAGGGGTACAGGGGGTCAAAACAAGTCCTCCCCCCGAAATTTCTCGTGAGGGAAGTGGGGAGGGGGGGGGGATGATTCGCGCGAACGTGAATCGCACGCGCCAGATAACGCTTCCAGGCTCCAGCACGTACCGGTCGGTTCTTCTGGCTCCCTCTTCACCATTTTGACATATTAAAGGGGGGGGGGGGGGGGGAGGATACTTCGGGTTATTTCCTTATGTCACATGTATAGAACTTTGCATCTCGTGCCGTCGGCGTGTCGCCACCGATTCTGCTATCTTTGGCGTGTCTTCCGCGGCCAACTTCCAGCTCGTTTGAGCAGCTCTGGCGGCTCAAACCCCCCCCCCCCCCCCCCCCCCCCATCCGATATAAAATCCTGGCTACGCCAATGCTTTTAAAAATCGCAGCCACATTATTTCAGTGCTTGACTGCATTTTGACGCCGCCGGAGATGTGCTGAGACAAATGTTGTAAGTGTGTATGCGTGCGTGTTTATTTTGTGTTATGAGCCCAGCCCAGCCCAGGACATGGGCAAGCCAACGTGTTGAGGAGGATAAATTACAGCGCCAATCGTGTCATCAGTTGTGGTTTTGGCCGCTGCGAGTCCGCGCGAAACATTTCTCAGGCAAGGCGGCTTTCCCCTCAGTTGCCTTTTGTTCCCTCAGAGGAATAGATCCGTCAACAACCGGTACCATTTATGACCAGTCCTATTGTTGCCCACCGCCGCTTCCCTCGTTTTGCAAGGCGTGTATCATGAGGGTGCGCGCGGCGGGTGGGGGCTTGCTCCCCCTCTCAAGACCTGCAGGGGAAGTGCGTCAAAAGCCTGTTCTTGTGTCTTGTATTCCGGCGTGAGGCTGCCTGGTATTTTTCTTTTCTGTCATCTGCACCGAGCGCAAGAAAGAGCGACAGCACAGAGCAGCAGAAGGTGTTTTGCGTCATCGAGAAATACACTTGTTGCCGGGAAACAACGATTTGCAAGTCAAATGCAGGGTACTTCAAATATACACGAAAGCACGCTTTTAACTATTTTCAGTAAGCATCATATGAAGTTAAATTTATTTTAGGAATTGACTAGGAATGATTAGGAATGAATGACTAGGATGAATGAATGAATGAATGAAATAATGAATGAATGACTAGGAATGAATAGGAATAGAAAAAAATGAATAGGAATTGACAGTGTTATGTGTAATTTTTACATTCCTGTCACGTTTGCACCGCAAATTCTGCGCCATTGAAGCAGAAAAAAAAATGCGAGAGCTGCTTCTTATCAATGCGGCGATCGAATTAACACCCATTGGATGATTTGGTAGATCTGTAACGAACTCACACCTACAGTGAAAGCCAGAGTTGCCCTGCGCATGCAACGCGAGACTGCGACACCTCAGTTTCGCGTTATTTTGTTTCGCATTAGCCATATAAAGTACAACAGCATTGTTATGGTGCATCAGCCACAGAGGAAGAAGACACGAACGCCAGTGCCTAGCCTGCTCGCACGTGTGCTAAATTGTAGCCAAAACAACACGCTGGGCGCGCTCAGATCGACTCTGAGGTATACATGTATTGAAAAGGAAGAAGCCGAAGCTCTGGCGTTCTTGGTCTGCGCGGGGCCTTCTGTTCTGTAAATACGCCTTGTTGGTTGATGGATTGTAGGGTTTAACGCGCCGATGCAACGCAGGCGATGAGGCGCGCCGTAGTGAAGGGCTCCGGATTAATTTTGACCACCTGGGGATCTGTAACGTGCGCCTAAATCTCGTACGCACGGGCGTTTTTGCTTTTCGCCTCCATCGGAAAAGCGGCCGCAGCGGCCGGGAATCGAACCAGCGTCCTCGTGCCCAGCAGCACAACGCCTTAGCCACTGAGCCAAAAAGGCGGGTGTAAATACGCCTTGTAAATACATCTTCGTTTCACGTCTTCCTCTCTGTAACATTTTGGTCGCGGTTGCTAACCATATATCCATGCTCCTGCTTCGTTTCACGTCTTCCTCTCTGTAACATTTTGGTCGCGGTTGCTAACCATATATCCATGCTCCTGCCTTGAGCCTATACGAGCGCGTAAGTGCTCACTATCGATGATACCCTACGCTCACGCTCGCGCTACAAACGGCTAGCCTCCTGGTTATAAGTTTAGTCGGGAAATCGACTTCATGATGTCGATGGGCGGTGGACCCTAGGTGAAATCAAGCACCGGGACCCTTGCGAAGTATCTAACCAAGCTGTACAGCCTTCCTTTGTAGCCGCATAACTGTATTTCTAGAGTGGATTTCAACTTTTAACATCTACGTATATAAACTGCACTCCGCTGTCGCTCCAATTCCTCCCCATAGCGCTGCGCTGGCGGCACGATTGCTGCCTAAATATTCTGATGTCTGCTGCTGCGGTGTTGTTAATTAACTGCAAAAGCTATAATGTTTGACAACTGTATTACCTTTGATGAAACTTCATAAAAATATTTAGGCGACGAAATTGAAACTTTGAAAACTTCCCTTTGCGGCAGACGTAATCAATTCGTCAATTTTGATGCAAGCCTAGGTTTATCCGCCGTGTAAAAGCACGCACCACGTCGAAATATAGAGTTACGCGTACAGTTAAACCTGTATGTAAAGAAGTTGATAAAAATTCAAAATTTTCGTTACATGCAGGTTTTCGTTATATGCAAGTTTCGATTTAAGGCACCCGTAAATGAAGCCGAAACTAAATCAGAATACTTGACATCAGGGACAGTGAACTCTCCCTTCAAGAATTTATTTCAGAGTGAAAAAAATGCTCTATTTGCGGCTTCTGCTTTTCCGCGAAGTTTTTCAGTACACGGCAGTCCAAAGAATCAAGGTCACTTATACCCCTGTATTCGCAAGCGTAACGTAACTATCAATTTTGCCTTTTGACACTCTTCGCTGCTTTAACCAGTTTCAAGGATCCAACGTGTGCTGAAAGGGCGCCTTTTCGCGAACTTGATGCTATTTAATTGTGCACTCAAACTTTTTGAGAAGGTGCTAGCTGGGATGCTGTACCGAACGACAACGTTGATCCTACTTGCCTGCGGAGACGGCACCTGAAATTGCGAGCTTGCCTTGAAAAGACAAATCTTTTTGTTTTCTAGTAGCAGAACTCATCACCAACGAACCTACACCTCAGAAATCAGTGGAGACGCGCGAATATACTCACCGACAGTTGGGCCTAGCACCTAAGCGACACCACACTCACATCGGAAACACACGGTAGTTTGCAGCGCGGGCAATGTTCGCTAAATTAGTGCATATCTCCAGCCAATTTTTCAGAAAAAGTGCAAAAAACGATGGCTCATCAGCGTAGCGAATTCGTTACATGAAGGTGTAACTGTTGCCATGCCTTCGTTATATAGAGGTCAGGTCGAAAACGCATCGTTTTCAATGAGGCTGGCAATGGGGATTTGAAAAACTTTGTTAAATCCAGGAATTCGTCACATGGAAGTTAGTTACATCCTGGTTCAAACGTAATTGAAATGACTCCTTTTTTCCCATTTTGTGCCTTGCAGACATTGTGCTAACTCAAAGCCCGAATTCTCCTCACAGGCAAGGGCAAGACGATTAGGAAGTATTCGAATCCTTATAATCAGCCGAAGCGCAATGTTTAGCCTCCAATTACGCGAACTTCGTTTAAAACCTTGAGTTGCGTTTGTTGTTGAAAAGCTGCGTACCCATATTTTTCCCATCATCGTGTGCGGCGTAAGGACACGAAGCCCTCGAAAAATGGGGAGGGTGAGGGAAGAGGGGGGGGGGGGATTGAGCCTTTCAGCGCCCACTTTGTTGGCGCCTATGCCATCGAGCTAATTTGAAACGAATCATCCGATCTCAGTGTCTCCCTGTTACTGTTATGACGGGGTCTGGGACATTTCGGTGAAGCACGTTTCGGCGCACGGGCTTTCCGATGCACGGACTTCTCGGTTCAAAGGCATTTCGATGCGAAAACATTTTGAAGAACATATATGGTTACTCGTAGTGTGCTCCTAACGTGCCACGATGGAAGAAGACAACGACGGTAGAAAACGACGACGAAGCGTTTGAGTACGCAAGCAGTGCACGTGCAGTTTTCTGGAAACAGCGGTAATAAGACAACGCCAGCGGTGCGCTAGCTGTCTCGAGCAGGTCATGTAAAATATATTTGTTGGTACTAGCCACCTACTTCGGTCTGGTTCTTGTATGCCTTATTTGCTTTGAACGTATTGTTGTATTTTGATTTTGGTAAATCATATGTCGTGAATGACTATTTACTGCACTTACTGAATTTTTTTATTATATTAATGCCGCGTTTCAAAAGTTTATCTTACGATTTGTGTCCATTGTTAGGTTTTTCTTTAACACACTTCAAGCAACTCCTATTATAAAGCAGATTTATTTTACTCGTTGCGGCTTATTTCCTATTAAGTTGTGGTTCTTTGGGCAGGGGAGAGATTGCTCTAGATTCACTCAGAAAACATTTTAGAAAACATTAGAAAGAGCAGTTTCTAGCCGTAATATCCCGTAATGTGCGTAATATTCCGTGAACTGTGAAATGATATCGTATTATTTTTAGTCGTGAGACTATGTAATTTTCGGAGCCGTTTAACGGGGGAGGAAGAAGGGGGGGGGGGGAGATGGACTCCATGTGCGAAGGCATTCCTGGCGAAGACATGCTTTATCGGCGATCAGGCGAGAAATTACGTAATCGTGTTCGCTAATAGTGCTCAAGGCTGCAGGGGTAACCCGCTTGTTTAAAGCATACATGTACGAAAAAAAAAAAAACCCTTTTTTGTAGTTATGTGACCACACAGTTATTCCGTACGCACCAGCCGGACTGGTTAAGTTGCCCACAATTCTTTTTTCATCGAAGCATGATATTTCTGACTAGTGAATCAAAACGTTTAAGTTCTAGTTTACAAAAAAATGCCACTAGTGTTTTTTACAAATCTTCTCCCTACACCACTCGTATTTCATGTTTGGTTATGAAGCGTTCCTTGATCCGGGCATCACGATCAGTCTCGTTCAAAGTCAATCTTGTTCGCGAGTCCTCTTCATTCTGTTCGTTGAGACGAGCAGGTAAGGCTGTCTTCACTTTGCGATGTAAAAGGCGAACTTCGCGGCGCTGTCCCCAAGGGCGGGTGGAGAAGTTTCCCGTCGCATTGTGCGACGTTCCTTTGTGTAGCATCCCCCCACGGCTTTTTGTTCATTCAGACAGGTTTCAGCCGCAGACAGCGGCTGCGGAAAGTTGCTTGGAGATCGACTGCCTTCTCGCCCCATATGAGAGGGAAAGAAAAAAGGGCAAGGGCTCAAAAGGTCTTTCTCGGCACTGCCGACCCCGTGCGCACCCAGCTCCAGTCGTTACACCGGATCGTTTACCTGGAACACTGCAGTTGTAGACGTAAGTATATACAGTCGAACACGGATATATCGAACACGGGTATATCGAATTATTGTCTATATCGAACTCATGCATTATCCCCTTGAAAATTCTGTGTAAAAGTATAGGAATTCATACGTTTATATCGAACGGTATTTTTTCCGACATTGGGTATATCGAACGCCGCACGAGCTGGAAGGTGCTCTTCGGTGGTAGCTGCACCCCCGATTTCCGCGGTCACTTAGTGCCTTCGCCAAAACCCGACAGGGAGAGAAGCCGGGGCCTCGGAGCGTCACGCTTGCTTCCTCATGGATAACTGCTCGGCCAACCAAACCACCTGCGGGCTCGACAACATCGAGCTCAAGTTTCTGCCTCCGAACACAACAGCCAGGCTGCAGCCGCTGGACCACTCGACAAAGTCGTTCAAGGTTGGGTACAGGAGGTGACTCCTCGATAGGCTTTTGATGAACCTCCGCAGGGGCACCGAGCTTAAAGTTGACCAGCTGGGCGCCAAACACATGATGACTGGTGCCTGGAACAGCGTAAAGCAGAGCGTGGCCAACTGCTTCCGGAAGGCAGGCTTCGTGACGTCTGAATTTTCGGAAGCTTGCGAAGACGGCGACGACGACGAACAGGGCATGGACGACACGTTTCCCGAGCTGTGATCCCTTTTCCCGGCTGCTGTTCCAGCCGGAGTGTCTGCCGGCAACTTCGTGAACGCTGACAGGAATGTTTAGGCTGTTCCGAGCACCGGTGACGAAGATATCGTAGCTGCGGTTGCAGGAACCCAAGCTGATAGCTCGAGTGGCGAAGATCGTCCGGACGAGGATGCGGATACACGATCGTACTCCACCGTTGAACTGGCGGCTGCGTTCAGCTTCATTCGACGTAGTTGCGGCGACATGGAGGAACTGGGCTGTCGCACCTGGATATCCTTGAGCAGATCGAGACCAGCGTCTTTAATTCCATATACAGGACGAAGAAGCAGGCCAAGATGAGCGATTTCTTTTCACGCAAATAAAGCATCCTGTTGCGTCGTTAGTGCGGACTTAGTTGTCATTCTTGAATGCGCAGATCGGTAAGTGGTCGTCCGCCACAAATGAGGTCTCAGAGCCCATATTTTTTATATCGAATTTTCATATATCGAACTATTTCGCGATCCCCCTGGAGTTCGATATATCCGTGTTCGTCTGTATATATATATATGCGCAAGCGCATGCTTGTTCAGTCGTAGCCTGTTCGATGGTGTTATATCTTTCTCCGTGGTCTGTCCAACCGAGACCCGTTTATCGCTGGATATTCAAAACGAAGCGCCAGAGGCGGCGTTTGGGCAATGTAAGCGACATACAAGGAAGGTGTGCAGGAGCAACTCGTGAGTATTTTCTTGCTTATAGGCCCGTGCACACTTGCGACGAACAACGCGATTTCTGTCGCGGCGACAAATTGGCCGAGACCGAACGACAAAACGGATCGCCGGGCGGCAAAAGTTTCCGAAATCGCGTCTCATCGTCGCAAGTGTGAACGGGCCTTTGAACTATATAGTAGGCAGTATTGATGAAGAATCGATGTTACGGTACGTTGCATGGAAACGATTTTCTTCGTTGCATGGAAACGATTTTTGCGCGCTTGTGCAAAGCAAAGTGAATTCGGATGACTAACCTCGCCACACTCGAATGATCTTCACTTCAGCCGGGCAAGTGAAGTAGCGGCTTGGGCACGCGAAACAAAATAATGTGCGTGTCACGTTAGTTCGCTGTGCGAAATTTTGAAAAAAAAAGCATTACATTGCCCCTACTTGCCTGGCGATGCGATAATTATGTTGGGAACGCCGGGGTCCTTAACGTGAAAAAAAAAAAAAAAAAGGGGGGGGGGGGGCTGCAGCCAGTGCAACTACTTCGAAATGTAGTCGATACAAATGCAAACGAACAGGTCAGAATGCACCCCTTGGTAGCCTATTTTGCCGCTGGTTAACTTAGACGGTATGACGGTGTACCTATCGCAAAAAGTTCGTCAGACTTCTGGGATATATTGTTAAAAGCTGCAAACCTGAGCCTTTTGTCGTAGCTTTCTTCGCTGGCGAGTAAGCAACCAGACAACCTGCGTGACTATATAGCCAACTTTGTTAGAAAGGGGCACTTTGAGGGCTGAAGGTGTCACAGAGAGTGGGAAAAAGTGCGCTGTTCGAGTGCATGCGTTCGTTTGCGACTTACATTTTTGAAATGCATTAAAGCAGCATAGCGCGTTCTTGAGTTGTGAGAAATGCACCCCAAAAGGCTGGTAAATAGCAGCTGGTTAAGAGTCGAAGTCACTTTCATTGCAGGCTATGGTTTTCAAGATACCCTCAAACCGGAAAGCCGCGGAGTTCATCGACGATGAGTGCCAATCCCGAGACCATAGAAACTGGTAAGTAAATATTGTGTAAATGGCTAGCGGGTTTAGCGAATCAAAATGGAAAAGCGAATTCAATCGATAACGCACAGCACAACAGGAGTTGGAATGACCAGGGCAGGTGCCACTTTCAACTAAGCCGATAAAGATCCGAAGGGGGGAATTGGGGTTAAGAGGTGTGGGAGGTACTTGGTCATGCTAGCGATCACCCACTCCCTATAAAGGGAACCGTTCCGCCCAAAAGAGGTCACTCTGGATACAGAATTTTGCTTACTGCGCGTACTTTATCAGAAGTTTGGAACCAACACGCTTTCATTGGGGCCGCATTGATCATGCACAGCCGTCGTTTGCCGAAATAAAACCGACATGCTTCGAGCAAAAAGGCTAGTTCTAGTACTGTTCATCGGTGGTGCGGTTTCGAACAGCTTGAATCAAAGGCTTTTACAGCCGTGGTTCCAGGCGCTCTTCCCAACTTCTGAAAAATCCTGTAAATGCTCAGCAGTGATGAATAACAGGGTGCGTTTCATATGACGAGGTAACAACGCCGAGCGTGAAAAAACAAAAACCATGGTTAAAGTGAACGCTAACAAATTTAGTGGCTGCAATGATACGCATGGCTTTGACTGAAAAACAGAACCTTCCTGCATTCGTGCAAATAAAAAAAAAAAAAGAAGAATGCCCGGGTTGTTGTAAAATGCTCAAATTCTTCCTCCTTTCTTCCCCTAGCTTGTTCCAAGCATGTATTAAACGTGTCACACAACTCTTTTCAGTGCTGAGAAAGACTAGGATCGAAGTTGTTCGTTTATCAGTTCCCACTTGGGTTCCCTTTATTACGTAAGTAAACTTGGACCATTATACACATTCGTGTTTAATGGGTGTTTCTTTTGTGTGAACCATCTGTAATACCTCTGTAGCACTTTGTGTTCTTTTTTAGGTGAAAGATCTGCCGGACTGGAGGGGCAAACGTCGCTTCTACAACCAAGCGAATTTTCAGATGGGTTGTTTCGATTGAGGTAGCGGTCATCTATATACAGTTGGACAGGAAGAAAAGAAGAAAAAGGTCCGAGAGGTTAGTATCCGTTCCCGAATAGTATTTGGTGAGTGTAGAACATTTCTGAGAGCGTATTTTGATTTGTTTTAGTAGTTCAATTTATGAACTGCTATGCAGCCCATAACTAGTCGCGCCCTATGCTTTCCAGCTGCTGCTGGTGTGACGCAGGTCACAGTCGATAGCAGGCCACATCATTGGTGACTGGATCCACTTTGCGAATATTGGGCTTACAGGAACCCACAAGGTAAGCAATAAACTAATATTCTCAAAATTTAATAGTGCATTTATATTTAAATGATTTTCATCCTAATCTCTGCCTAATAAAAATACATGAACCATGCAGAAGACACAACACTCCGCTAGCGAGCGACTTTGACGAATAGTCACTAACCTGTATAGGTTACTGACTCGGGAGATTCAAGTTGGGAGTCAGGTGACCCAAAATTTTGTGCGCTTGCTTTCTTCTGGTCATATGGTTAGCACGAGTTGCTGCGTAGCTGCTTGTTCAGTTACTCTCCTTTTAGTGCGTGCGTGTGTGCATGTGTGCGTGTGTGCGCTCGTTAACTAAACAAATCCTTAGGCGGCGACTACTTTTTCGCGCAAAAACCGCCTACTGCCGCAGCGTACTGAAGTAGGAATTGTTTACTTTTTCCACACAGACGCAGCCAGCCCCTGGATGGAGCCTCCTCTCCTGCACAGCAGCAGCAATGGAATGTAAATAAAAAAAATGTTGTAACCATGCAAAAATAAAATAAAATTTTATTTGAAATTTCACTTTTCCTTGTTATTTTGAAAATGCTTTAAAATATATCGTAACCGGCAAACGTGGATAACAGAAACAATGCTCCACGATACACATTCCACACGTTTGGCAAAACGTCCCTGTAACGTTCCTGGTCCACATTCTGAGAAGGTTTTGCAACGTTAAAAGATTGTTTCAAGCGTGTTTTCTGCAACGTTAAGTAAATGTAAATCCAACATAATTACTATGTTGTCGAAATGCTTCCTCACAGTTCCAATAATGTTTGACGAAACGTTACTGTAACGTTTTTTAGTTGTTCTTAAAATGTTTTTGTAGGGTGCTTCTGCAACGTTTGGTAAACGTAACTCCAAAAGTATTTATATGTTGTAGAAATGCTTTCTTACTGTTCGCATAACGTTTGGCGAAATGTGATGTAACGTTTTACATTGTTTTTAAACGTTTTTTGAACGTTATTAGCTTGTATCGCTGCAACGTTAGGGAAATGTAACACTAACATTAATAATATGTTGTAAAAATGTTTTGTGGATGTTTAAATAATGTTTGACAAAACAATACTGTAACGTTTTTTATAACATTAGTTAAACATTTCAAAAAAATGACATTAAGAACATTGCTCTAATGTTAGCACCAAACAAAAAAAATACGTTCTTCTAATGTTTTGGTGCTACTTGGGTTAGCGCTGTTCCTAGAGGGGAAACAGGTCCATCCACAGATACTCGGCGATGTGAAATTTCGGGCGGCCACGGCGGCAGCGGCTTTCGGTCATTTTTGCACCCATTCGCGCTTTTGTGTATTCTCCGCGATCATCTGATAAAGGCGCTACCGCCATTGTCAGCCGACAGCGCAATTTGTGAAAGGAGCATCGGTTGTGGCGAGGGCAATAGTAGTTGTCGTAGAGCGGTCGGCAGTGGCGAGGAGGAGCCCTGGAGTGGTGCTACTGGAGTAAACCGGCTTCACCGGAATAAAAACTGGGGAGTTAGACGTATACCGCTTCGCAGTAAAATGAATTGCCGGGGCACCTCAAGATATGAGAATGAATGAATGAACACACGTTTATTGGAAAAAAAAAAGAGGGAAAGAACGTTACAAGCCGGGATGCTATACGCACTAGGCCACAGAGGCTGTCGACCATCCCGATATCTGACATTGTAATACCTGCAAGTTTATGCGCACACTATCACGCTCGCACGTGTAGGCATTGTATTGCTTTCGTTAGAATCATCGGCTGCTTCTGTCGAAACGTTGTGTTTCGATAAAAAATAGGCATGCACCCGAAAAGAGTTCATCTCACGTTTGACGTGTCGACTACCACAAAGCCGATGACGCAACCACCAGGACTACAAAAGCAAGAAACTAGTAGTCGGACTGCTGTATTAATGTCGTAAAAGAAATAAGCCCCGATCGCCTCGGCCGTGGCGGCGAGACGAAATCAAAGCCGGGAACACTACACGCTTTGGCGTGCGATCTTTTATAACGCCAGAGGGGGCGACACGTAGTCATCCGGAAACATCGGTGTGGTTGAGCGGGAACTGCGCGCCGATCGTCGCCGCGCGCAGCTTCACCGGCTTCACCGCCCACCAGTTCGAGATCTCGTCGCGAAAGTAGTACAGGGCGAAGGCGAAGGCCGCCGCGATGCCAACCAGCAGAACCGAGACGAGGGCGACCAGGGGCGTCGGCATGCCCCGGAAGAAGCCCTGCCGCTCATAGTCGGACCCGGCCTCCCGACAGCTCCCCTCGGTTGCTACGCCTTCGCCTGCGGGTACAGAGTTCGGTCTATGATCAGATCGCGGGTCTCTCAACGTCCCAATTGCCTACCGATCTGAGATCCGTAGAATATCGCTCAGTCTCCTATACGCATCGCAGATCCGCTGTCGCCTCTCCTACATGATGCGAATTTACCTGCGAATTCGCTGGCGACGAAAATAGGTCGTTTTGCCGCATGAGCGGCGCCACATCTGCGAATTCGCAGGTCAATTCGCACCATGTAGAAGGACGACAGTGGACTCCATTCTCATGGCGGGTGAGTATTGCTGGATTCGTATTTTCGGGCTATAATGGGTACGATAGTATGAGGTACGTATCGCGATAATTTTAGCTGCATTTTCTGCGTATCCCCAGGTGGTCGAAATGAATTCGGAGCCCTCCACTACGGCGCGTCTCATATCCCATGTATAGATTCGACGCATGAAACCCCTCAAAATTTGGCTCTTTTACTGCAGGAACTGGCCGACTGAGCTTTGGTACACACCTGTAATTTTGGACGTATTCGTCTTCAACCTGAGTTATGCCCTCGGACAGCGCGGCGGCTGCTGTACGACATAGGCCTATAACGCCGTTGGGCCCGCTTCAACCCAAACTTCTCTATAACATTCCTGAGAATAAAATTGAGCCCGAAAGAAGAGCAATAAAACCAGAACTTTTCTTTTAACTCTACAACCCATTTTCCAACTGGGTTTACCCTCGCACTCTCTACCTATTCAGCTAGCTGGCTTGCCGGGCAGTCGGAACTGTCTTCAGCGTTAATAGTTTTAGCTGACCGTTTCTGACGGTCCGTTCCGGACGGATAGCAAGAGTGAGCGCCATTGCGCATGCGTGGCGCGCTAGGGCGTTAGCGGCGATACCGGAGCGGGGCCACGCTCCGCTAGCCGGGGCCTGAACGTCGCGGCAGCCGGCAGCGGAGCGGTCCGTCAGAAAGAGTCAGCTGAAACTCTATTTGCAGATGCAGTGCGTGGATATCTTGTTCGTGCAGACGTAAGCGCAACAGGAGCGGAGAATTTTACTTTTTTTATGCGACAGTACGCACTTCTACGCGCACTTATTTCAAGCTACGCCGATGGGCGACAACGTCGAGGGATGCGCATCCATCTAATTGGTCCTGTACGGCCTTCGGCGCGACAGGCACGCGCGCATTTGAACATTTGGCGTACGCTGGAGTACGCACAAATATGAACTAAAGCGCGCACGCATCCGCTGAGGAGGGATTAAAACAGGAATGATTAAAAGAAATAGAAACAACTAAGCGCCCAGCGCTAGAAACTCTATGCGCACAGCTTCTGGTGCCCGCTGCACCAACTGGCAGGAAAGTCAGCAAACTGCGCACATGCGCAATTCTGCGAGAGCGTTTGAGAATGCGGCCTGCGTTTATAGGAAATGCTTGATCAAGTAGCGACGCCGGTCATTTATTTTGAGACGCCTTTTCACGCTGCGTCGCCACTGGGCAGGATGATCGTTGAAGAGCGTCGTGGTAGCTGCAATCAGCCTGCTGCGGGCTTTGCTTCCGAATATAGTAGATAAAAGGCACCCCTGTTCTGCTCAGTACCGACAGAGCGCAAAAAGGCACCTCAAAATCCGGATGTCCAACCGGATCCGAACCAAACCGAGCCGAAAACCAGAACCAAACCGGCATTTTCGCCGGAACTGATCCCGAACCCGGACCGTTATTTCTTGAGCTGGCTGAACCCGAAAAGGCCTACTGAACCAAAAAAAAGAAATAATGGTTTCCGGTTCACGAAAAAACGGTCCGACCATCCCGTTAGTGATAACGGGTGGTCAGTGTCATTATGGTCTTCTTTCTTTTACGCGCCATCTACTTCGCAATTTATCCCCTTCGGATGAATGAAAACGCTACAAACGCTCTCTTCATGGTGACAACATGGTGAAACTTCGATTATTTGATTGTTTGGTTTTGTAACGCGCCGACGCTGCGCAGGCGAAGAGGCGCGCCGCGGTGGTGGGCTCCGGATTAATTTTGACCACCTGGGGATCCTTAACGCGAGCCGAAATCTCTAACACACCCGCCGCGGTGGCTCAGTGGCTAAGGCGTTGCGCTGCTGAGCACGAGGTCGCGGGTTCGATTCCCGACCGTGGCAGTCGCTTTTCTGATGGAGGCGAAAAGCAAAAACGTCCGTGTGTACGAGGTTTCGGCGCACGTTAAAGATCCCCAGGTGGTCAAAATTAACCAGGAGCCCTCCACTACAGCGCGCCTCATCGCCCGCGTTGCGTCGGCGCGTTAAACCCACAATGAATGAATGAATGAATGAAGGAAATCTCTAACACACGGGCGTTTTCGCTTTTCGCCTCCATTAGAAAAGCGGCCACTGCTGCCGGGAATCGAACCCGCGTCCTTGGGGTCAGCAGCACAATGTCATAGCCACAACATGGTAACACGACTGCGCACCAATATTGCAATGGTATGTTGCTGGTGGTCGAGCAAGCAGGGTGCAAGGCTGGGCAGAAGAAATGTCAAACTCTTGGCACCCTGCACGAGATTTGAAGCCCCGACTTTGCCCTTCCCGCGGTTGCCGGTACACCGGTCACCACGCCCCCTTAAGGGGCCTTTAAAGGGTCAACAAAACGGTTGTTGCTCCCACTCCCTCGCTGGGACGGTGCAAGTGCGATCAGGTCGCGAGATTGTTGCACAGTGTTCCAGCCAGGGCTCAAGCCCGACATCGGCCGTTTCCTATTTGTATCACCTAAAGGGAGTTGAAAATTCGGTTTTTGAGTACACGCATAATCGTAATTTAAACAACAGCGCCACAAACGCGGCACAGGAAGAAAGGGACACACATGTGTTTGTTATTGGTTCAGGCATCGACTTTATACAAGCGAGGCGAACCTCACGCAACAAGATTGAAAAATAGGGTGAAGGGGCCGAAGAAAGCTGATGTTTAAACGTACTACAGGGGGATAGGAGCAGATTGATTGATTCAGGTTTAACGCGCCTACGCTCCACAAGTGATGAAGCGCGCCGTTGTGGAGGTCTCTGGATTAGTTTTGACTGCCTGGATAGCTTTACGTGCGCCGAAATCTCTAACACACATGCGTTTTCGCTTTTCGCTTCCATCAGAAAAGCGGCCACAGCTGCCGGAAGTCGAACCCGCGTCCTTGGGTTCAGCAGCACAACGTCTTGGCCACCGAGCCATTGCGGAGGGTGTGCTAAAAGAAGAGACGTGTCAATGGGAAATTCCGGGTGTCAATTCGAAATTCTAGAGATCGTAATCTTTCCAATTGAGAGACGTGTCCAGCGTTAAACACTGGGCGTTTGGTATCGCTGATTGCCACTTCAAAGGCGGATAAAACGACCCGTTGTGTGCGTGCGTGCGTGTACGTGTGCGTGGTTTACATTGAAGTTTTTTGGTTGATGGTTTTGTAATACGAATGCAGGCAGCATTCGCTCTTGGTTGTCGTGGTAGCAAGCCCGATAACCAAGGTGCCGAAGCCTGTGGTCAGCAGTATTTTCCTGCCATGTCTACTTACACGCTTGTCTAAGGACCCCAAATGGACAATGAAAACGCAGCCCTATCGTGCCTTATTTGAAAAAACAAAAAACAAAACAACTTCCGTTGGTGACTCCTAGACTCCATAATGACCTCAAGGTCGACGTTGTTTTCGTAAGAACAAGGTGAGAAATACAGAAAAACTTTCAAACAAAATCGGATATTTGTTAACTTATTGTTAGCACCCAAGCGGTACAATAAAACGGAGCAAGCAGGACCAAAAACGCCCACTCCTGCATAAAGCCTTGCCCCAAGGCTAGCAGTACCCTGTAAAAAATAAAACTCCCACTGCCTTGTCTTTAGGTGGTGGCTTTATGTATACTCTCCAGGACGGCATCGGGGGTGATAAAAAAAGGCTGGTACGTTTTAATTTTATCTTGCCCAAATAAAAAAAAATGACGTTAACGTTGCAGCACGCTTATTTGAAAAAAAAAAAAACAGCATTTCTAGTGAAGAAAAATATACTTGAGTTTAATGGTGAATTTAAAGTATTCAAGAATATTTATTCGCACTTCGCTAATAATTCAGCTTTTAACCGGTTCGCGAACCGGTTCAAGCTTCCGAATTGGCTCGCGAACCGGTTGGGTGCATAATTTTGTTGAACCGTAACTGAACCGGAACGAAATGAATTTGCCCGAACCGTAACCGAACATCTACTTTTTCCGGTTCAATACATTGCTCAAAATAAATGACCGGCATCGATTCTTGGTCAAGCATTTCCTCGGAAAGAACGCCACACTAACAAGGTATCTAAAATAACTATGCATGTGCGCTGTTTAATGGTTTGCAGCCAGACAGTGCCGCATGCGTTGGACGCTGTGCGCTCTGTTCGCATTTATTTTAACCCCCCTTGTACGTCGGAAACAAGGCGCCCGTTTGGTTAGGCTTTCATGTGTAAGCATTATGTTGCATCCCGGTGAACACTTTACAGCGCAGGAGGTCTAAAGAGACAGTGCACCTGGCTGATGTCACTAGACAAGAATCACACGCCACGGTACCTTCTTGGACAAATATCCTTACCTCTGTCCTCACTAAGGCCTGTCGTCCAGAGAACCCTGTCCCATTTGCCTCCCGCCCTTGCCTCCGCACTTATAGGTATACGTACCTTTTGCCGCAGCCGGATTTGGCTGATCCTCGGTCCGAGCGGTGTCGCGGTGGCGGGTCTGCCGGGCGTCCTCCGCCACGCTGACAGCGCTGTTGACCGGTGCCCGGGGCCCTTCATCGTCCAGGGCGGACAGCTGCAGAAGCTCGTGGTAGCTGAGCGCCATCTGCTCCACCACGGCTCCGTCGACGCCGCAGAGGGTTCCGCACACCGAGGACTCGCGCGACGGCGCTGTGCCTGCAATGGGGCCATAGTTGTTGGCGTCCGGTGGGGCGGACATGGCGTTGCCGGGATGGTTCTCTTCGTGGACTTCGACTACATGCTGGCAATGACTATGAAGCCGTCATTGTTGATTTTGTTCCTTTTCTTTTTTTCGCGGGGGGGGGGGGGAAGGGTCTTAATGGATTGGACAAGCAATTGACTCTATAGGCATCTACTACGGAAACTATAGAGAGAGAGGGAGAAAGAACTTTATTCTGGAGCTGTTGGGTCAACGGCGAGTGGTGACCAGCGCTTGGAGGGCGCCGGTGACCTGGGCTGCTCGTTCAGCGAGTCCTTGCTGGACCCGCGGATCCGAGCTGCCTAACGCCGCCTCCCAGTGCTCCACACAAGAGATGAGAGGGAATGAGTTTTGAGGGCATTGCCAAATTATATGAGCAACTGTTTCGTGGGCTCCACAGTCGGGACATTGGAAACACAGCCGCAAATGTACTATCGGCGTCAAATGAAACGCGAATACGAAAATATGAACCAGAACGTGCAAAATTGAAAAATAGTGTTCGAAGAGTTCATATAATGGCTTGTTATTGGTATGTTTGGAAATCCACTTTTCCCAACTTGGTTTTTGTAACCAAGCCACGCGTCATTTTGGCTTGCAGGGAAAGAAGTAGCGCTATTTGTGTGTCCAGGTTCATATTTTCGGGTTCGCGTTTCATTTGACGCCGATAGTACTTTAAGGGGCCATGAAAAGAAAATAGAGTTTTGTTTTCAAAAGATGTGGTGTTGTGTATCAGAACCTCAGTGCTGGTACGGCAGCTAACGATGCTTATTTCACTAGGGAATAAGCAGTTTAAGCCAAAATTTCCGTTCTCCCACTGAATCGTACGTTTCTTGACGTCAGCAATCACGTATTGTGGGCAGGTACCTTAAACAAGGGTTGTTGGGCTGATCAATGCAGCTAATTCGGTAAACGTGTCTTTTGTTACCGTGGTTACCGTCCGCCTTTCTAGATCGTCCAAAGATACTGCTCAAGGAACGCTCTCCGCACTCGGTTTGCTTCTGACTGCACTTGTACCTGGCGTTTTTTAACAGCGAAGCTACTGAGAAAATCTTTTGTGTATGGCGTGCGCAGCTTTAAAAATACGAAGAAATGACGAGCGCTCATGCACGCAGGCCTCGAGCGCACATCCGTCAAGATAAGTGTACCGACTTATGTAGGTTGGTCAAAATTGGCAAAAAAAAACAAACAAACAAAAAAACTCCACTGTTCGCCGCGTGCCTCGGCGCACGTTCGTCAAGTCAAGCATACTCACTTGGGAAATTGGCAAACATTGGCCACAAAAAACTCCAGCGTTCACCGTATCCAGGCAACGCTTGCTGGGAACGAGAAATACACGTCATAGAGTACGGCCCTGGTACGTTCGTCCTCGTGTCGTCTTGCGCATGCGCCGTGTACCGTAAAAGAGCCGCGACTTGCATGTCGAAGCTGCTTCAAGTTGATCATTGACTCCCCACGGCCCGGCCGCGGTTAGTTAACATGACCGAGGAAGAGGCCGCGCTTCGAGAGGCTTGGCGTGCAAAGAATCCGCTAGAGACTAGCTGAGTGGCGTACGAAGACATCGACCAAAACGACGAGCTCACTCTGGCCTTGCTTAACATAAGGTCATTGATTTGCCATGCCGCCGATGTCAACCACGACACCACAACGATACTCAAACTCAACTTTGTGTCCGTCAAGGATCACCCAAAACAGCTTTGCCATTGAAGACTTGCGCGAGAGGCCAAGCTTCCCTAATTTTGTTTTGCTACTTTTGATAGGTATCGTTTCGCGAAACGCTAGGCAATACTTCATAATCACTCACGAAAGTGGCATTGCGCATAAACGGAAATATTAGAGAAATGAGTGACTGGACTGGAACCATGGTACATTTGTGTCAGTGTTGTCATGGTACGTGACCGCTTTGAAGTTTGACGAAGTGACCACACCATATAATCGCTCCCAAGTACATTTAAAAGTGGTCTCTCATTGCACTATACTGTAGGCTGATCGCTTGCTTTAGGTACAGCTCATTTCCTCTGCCGCGTTGAGACCCGCCGCCCCAGCGCTGTGAATCTCCGCATTGAGGAAGTGTGGCACCACTGGCGTTTGAAAGAAATGCGAACAACGGAGCGCGCAGCCATAGAAATTCTGCGTGCACAGGCTTTTGCGCATGCTGCACCATCTGGCAGCAAAGTCCGTAAACGGCGCGCATGCGCAATTCCGCGAGAGCGATTGAGGGTGCGGCCTACGTTGATAGGAAATACTTGATTAAGTAGCGACGCCGGCCATTTATTTTTAGGCGCCTTTTCATGCTGAGTCACCACTGAGCAGAGTACATGGTCGCTGAGGGCCGTCGTGCTAGCTGCAAGCAACCTGTTGCGAGCTTGGCTCCTGGATATAGTAGATAACAGGCACTCTCACCCTGCTCAGGGGCGACAGAGCGCAGAAAGGCGGCTGAAAATAAATGACTGCCATAGCTTCTTCATCACGCACTTCCTCTGAAAGTACGCCACCCCCTCAAACCCTCTAAAAGAACTACGAAAGCGCGCCCTTTAATGACTTTGCAGCCATATACGGGGCATGCGCCGTAAGTTGTGTTTGCTCCGTGGGTCGTATTTCTTTTAATCCTCTGTACGTCGTAAGTGAGGCACCCGTGTGGTAGGGCCTTCTTCTGGAAGCGTTATGTTGCATCCACGTCAACGCTTCATGAAATCGCGTTTACAGCGCAGGAGGTCTATAAAAAACTGTACCTGGCTGATGGCAGTAATCAAGAATAACACGCCACGGTATATAGAGGGTTAAACTTAAATTGAGGACGACTCAGCGCGCAATGGAACGGAAGATGATAGGTGTAACATTAAGGGACAAGAAGAGAGCGAAGTGGGTCATATTAGTAGAAATTAAGAAGAAGAAATGGACGTGGGCAGGGCATGTAATGCGAAGGCAAGATAACCGTTGGTCATTAGTGGGTAACAGTGTGGATCCCTAGAGAAGGTAAGCGTGGCAGGGGGCGGCAGAAAGTTAAATGGGCAGATGAGATCAATAAGTTTTCGGGGATATAATTGGTCGCAGTTAGCGCAGGACCGGGGTAATTGGAGAGGCCTTTGCCCTGCAGTGGGCGTAGATAGGCTGGTGATAATGACGGTATGTCCTGAGGACAGATATCCTTACCTCTGTCCTCACGGATGCCTGTCGTCCAGAGAATCCTGCCTGCCCATTTGCCTCCAGCCCTTGCCTCGGCACTTGTACGCACCTTTTTCCGCAGCCGGATGCGGGTGATCCTCGGTCCGAGCGGTGGCGTGGTGGCGGATCTGCCGGGAGTCCTCCACCACGCTGACAGCGCTGTTGACCGGTGCCCGGGGCCCTTCGTCGTCCAGGGCGGACAGCTGCAGCAGCTCGTTGTAGCTGAGCGCCATCTGCTCCACCACGGCTCCGTCGACGCCGCAGAGGGTCCCGCACAGCGAGGAGGACTCGCGCGACGGCGCTGTGCCTGCAGTTGGGCCATCGTTGTTGCCGTCCGGTGGGGCGGACATGGCGTTGCAGGGCAGGTTCTCTACGTGGACTTCGGCTACATGCTGACGATGACTATGAAGGCGTCATTGTTGATGTTGTAGTTGTTTTCTTTCTTTGGAGGGTGGGGGATTGGACCTGAAATTGGAACTGTATGAGCCATTCACATACGGAAATGATAAAACACATGATACAAAGATAAAACGAATTTACCTAAAGGGGCGATGAAGACAAAATAAAGGTTTGTTTTATTCAAAACATGTGGTGTTTTATAATGCTACCTCAGCGATTGTCAGGCAGCTAACGGCGCTTTATTCACCAAGAAATGAACAGTTTAAGCCAATATTTTAGTTCTCCCGCTGCATCGTGTGTTTCATGACGTCAGCAATTGCGTATTGTGGGCAAGTACCTAAAACGATAGTTTGTGTGTTCACCAGGTAAGCTACCGGTAAAACGTGTTGTTTGTTACCTGAGTTACCACCCGGCTCTCTAAATTGGCACAAAGATACCTTTCAAAGGCCGCTGTACGCACCCGGTTCTCTTGTGACCGGACTTGTACCGGTGGTATTTTTGCTACTGGTGATAGCAATTGTTTCGCTAAACGTTGGCCATGGCTTGACAATAGGCCACTCAACTTACATTGGGGATAAAAGACAATAGTAGAGAAATTGGTGACTGGATCAGAACCATGGCACATTTGTGTAAATGTTGTGATGTACGTGACCGCTTTGAAATTTGGCGGAGTGAACACAGTATCATCATCATTGTAATCATCATCATCATCGTAATCATCATCACCATCACCAGCCTATCTACGCCCACTGCAGGGCCAAGGCCTCTCCCATTAATCTCCAATTACCGCGGTCCTGTGCCAACTGTGACCAATTTATCCCCGCAAACTTCTCGATCTCATCATCCTATCTAACTTTCTGCCGCCCCCTGCCACGTTTGCCTTCTCTAGGGATCCACTCTGTTACCCTTAATGACCATCGGTTATCTTGCCTTCGCATTACATGCCCTGCCCACGTCCATTTATTCTTCTTAATTTCTACTAATATGTCTTTAACACCAGTTTGCTCCCTGACCCACTCCGCTCTCTCCTTATCCATTAATGTTACACGATAACTTCAGAGGTAGATTGGTGTGAACACACATACATCATCTGCAAAATATCAGCGGCAAATACAGCCTAGAACATATTTAAAATCAATTTTAAAGTGTGCGAAACGCAACCGAGCAGCCAGTGGAGGACCTCGCGCAATCAATATCCACTGGATATTTTTCTATAAACAACATCCAACACGTCATGCGTTTGTGTTGGCCACTTCCGCCCTGGCGGCGTTTTTCGCCGGCTCGCTGCTCCAATCGGAGGTCTGAGCTTCTGCTCTCGATCAGCGAACAACCCGATCGTTGGCGGCGGAGGCGCGGTGATTTCGTCGGCTCATCGGGCAGCTGGACGCTACCTAAGTTCTACAGCGATTCCAGACACTCTAGTTTTATTGCTTTTTATTACACTGGACACGGAAAACGCGCCGGGGACACGAAAAGTTCACTGAGCGAGCCGTATGGTCGCTGTGCAGGCGGCGGTCACGGCCGCGAAGTGGCGCATGCCGGCGCAGGTAGCTCGAGAGATAGCTTGTAAGCGCTGCTCGAAATTGGACCCAAGTCCCAAACATGGCAGCTTATATGAGAAAGGAGCTAATGATGCGATGGCGGGTTGCATTAAAAATTGTCATTTGCAGCGCTTACGAGAGCGGCAATCGAATATCCGCCGCAGTGCTAAACCGAACGCATCTGTAGGCGGACCATTAGGCAGATGGGCCGACTGCTCCCAGCGAGCGTCTTCACCCACTGTCAAGAGCTCCGCGCGTCGTTCTCTAGCCGCGGCAGCAATTTGTACTCGCAGAATTTGCGTCACGTCCACGGTCGCTTTTTAATTAAGCGGCTCACGAGATCAGTACGTGGGGGCATTCGCAGAAACTGCCGGCGACGCGGATTCGACAGGGATACGGCAGCTGTGCTCTGTGATATCCATTCGACGGTCCCGCGGATAGGTTTGTTTATACAAAATCTCATGTTCCGCGGCACCCGCTGAAACCGAAACTGCGACTGGCGCATTAAAAACGTCTAATGATATTCGTTTCGTTAGTCAATTCTGCCGAATAGTCACGGCACTGTCAAAGCCAGGCACTTGCAATATACACCCGCAAAATTTACTTCATGTGTTATGTTTATTCGAGATAAACGCATAACATTCAAGTGCACATACAGCCCAAATACGCGTGATGCCAATAACAATGGCTGCGAAGCCAGAAAACTAGTCCGACTGCTTGTTTCAGGGTGGTAAAAGTTTTAAGCGACATCGCCTTAGTCCCATGGAATATTTAAAAGACGCCAACAGTAAGGCGTATTACAGTCCCAACTCTCGACTGGCATGGTCTGTCGTAACTTCTGCTAGCGTGTGTTACGTTTTTGTCAACTGCACGCCGTCAACGCCATGTTGTCGAAGACGGAGCGAAGCCCATGCCGAAAGCTTTGTCCGAAGACCTTTCCGACAGAATTCGCTCCTCGACCAAATTCTCTCCCGACAGACTGGCTTTTGCGTGTGGGAAGCCCTTACCGAGATTGGGACGACCATGGTAACGACAATCTCTTCAATATGTTGCCAACAGCGGAGGCAAGCCCGTGTACGGAGCCTTGTCGGGCAGACCGGCCGTTGGGCGTCGGAAGCCCCTTCCGATAGGGCCCTACATGCTCCGAGACGCCGCTTCAGATGATGTCGGAATGAGAAGAAAAAAGGCTGTAGCGTAGGCTCTTTATTCCACTACAGGACGCGACAGAAGTTGGAGTGAGCTTTCTAAATTACTCGAATTGCGTTAGCCTGCACCACTAAAAGAGGTCGCGTCAGTCAGCCGGAATATGTGTCAGCTTGAGCGGGAACCGGTGCCGTTGGACGCTTCCCGCGCTGGCAACTCCTTCGGATGGATCTGCATTACCGACGCGTACAGCACATCGCCCTTAAATCAGAACAGGTCGAAGACCAGTGTAGCTGCTGTGCCGACCAGCAGAACCGAGAGGAGGGGGATACAGGTCCTTGGCATGGCCCGGAGGCAGCCACACCGCTGGTGCTCGGATGCGGGCTCTGGGTAGCTAGCCCCTTTGGGTTGGTACACTGTCACCTGCGGGAAGAACGGTCGGTCCAGGATGATCAAATTGCGGATAACTGAAAGCCTCTCCGTTAAGTTTGCAATTACGGGGAGGAAAGAATTGGCTGCGTATCTGTTCACTTCGCTGCAAATGCCGAAGGACGCTAGACTTCTGCCCCATCCACCACGTAAATGCCTTCTGTCGTAGTTGATTTAACCTCATTTTAGGACTATTACGACTGCCAAGTGGGAGACTGTAGCTGTGTCTCCAGTGTACAGCAGGGCAGGGTCCATGGGGTGCGTTTTGGTGTCACTTGAAACTATTATAGGTTCCATTTTTTTTCTGGGGCGAGATTTGGCCAAGTTTCGGTATGCATGCTTCGAGGCTGTTCACCGGCGCCCAGTGGCGGTCCCAAGGGGGGGGGGGGGGGGCGAGGGGGCGGTCGCCCCCCCCAAAGGGGTCCTCAGTTTCTTATTTTTAGTTTTTTTGAGCATTCCACTTGCGCGAAGTTAAATCCCAGCGGGTTGCACCGCATACGCGCACACGACTCCATGGTTATCACCACCTCCGCAGAATTGGCGCAAATTCGCCCCCCCCCCCAAAAAAAATCCCCCCCCCCCCCCCCCCCAAAAACCGATCTCTGGGACCGCTACTGCCGGCGCCTGCAGCTCAACCACCGTGTCGGATGTTGACAAGTAGTCTCTACCTTCCGCCCATATCGTAATATCGTCGGCATACATTCCGAAACGGGCTCAAGTTTTGTGTTCTAGAGTTTTGCCATAACGACGTAGAAGAGCACTGCTCTGAGTATAGATCCCGGCGAAACACCTTTGTCGTTGTAGTAGGTATTGGGTGTCCATCCAAGGAGCGTGCTGCTGAGTTGAGCGAATCGGTTGTGGAGAAAGTTACGGATGCAAACTTGAGCTTTTTTGATGGGGAAGGCTTTGGCCATTTCAGTAAAAATTGTCGTTTGATCCACTCTGTCGAATGCTTTCCGGAGGTTGCGGACCTCACCTGTGCAGTGCAGTGCAGCTTGCCAAGGTGCGCACCATGGGTTCGAGCGAGCCAAGCCGTAAATGGCAGCGGCGGCCCTCACCACGCATGTGCAGTCACTCCGAGAAGACGAAATATCTCCTCAGAACTGGATTTAATTCCGGGTATTCCATGGTACAGCAACCAGCCCTGGTATGACGCTCCTCGGCTGGCAACCGCGTCCCCGTCCGTTGTCGAAGGTCCGTATGCCGTCGCGCGGTGTGCGAGCTCGCGCGCGATGGTGTCGGCATCTTCGTTTCGGTTGGGAGTGCCTCTCTGTAGTCGACCGACGTGAGCCGGGAACCAGAGGAGGTAAGCCCGACCGCCTCTGTGCGGAGGTAGTATTTCGTGAGCGACACGGCCCACCGTCATCCTGCTGTAGTTGTTGATTGCTGTCAACGAGTCGCTAAGAACTGTGCTGACTTGTGGGGGTCGGCACGTGAGCGCCAGTGCGATGGCCGCCTCCTCGGCTTGTGTTGCCGTATCCACTCGTACGCTGCCAGCAGCAACACACTCCCCGGTGCTTGCTCGTACGACCGAGAGCGCATATGTCCCTACTCTGTGAGAGTATGCTGCTGCGTCAACATAGTACGCGTCAGCGTCGTTTTCGTACGTGTGCGCCAGAGCGTTTGCTCGCGCCTTCCGGCGTCCGTCGTCGGTCCCCGGCTGGACGTTGCGGGGAGGCGGAGGGACGACTAGTTGCAACGAATGGAGACGCTTTCGTCTTTCATCATGCTTCGGGTAATCATCTTCTTTCTCTTCCGCTGCTGAACTGGTTCCCTCCGGAGAGAGAGAGAGAGAGAGAGAGAGAGAGAGAGAGAGAGAGAGAGAGAGAGAGAGAGAGAGAGAGAGAGAAAACATTTATTGCCCAGTTACCGACCTAAGTCCAGGTCAGCTAAACGACGGATCCTGAGGCGTCACTGTCTTCATAGTAGTCCAGAATGTCCTTGGAGATCTTCTGGATATGAAGGCAGAGAGCCTCCTGGGCGGCCCGAACGTCTGTTCCGGGCGGGGGAGCCAGCCAAGTGTCCCACGAGGTGATGCGGGAGAGGGAGGGGGGAAGCTTCGGGGGGTGGCAGTCCCAGTAGGAGTGGGGAATAGAGGGGTATGCGCCGCAAGAAGGGCAGGTTGGGGGACCGGAGCACTTGCGAATGCGATGTAGAATGTGGTGAGATGGGAGGGAGCGGGTATGAGCCTGGCGGAGAAGAACGGTTTGGGCGCGAGTGAGGCGCGGGTCTGGAGAAGGGTAGACTTGGCGGGCGAGGCGATAGGAAAGCAAAGTGAATTTACGGGTCTCGCGGTCATGAAGACGAGTGGAAGGAGGATGGTATGAGGTTGGCCAGAGCATAGACGGACCCGGGGATAGATCTCGGGAAAGCGCGTTTACTCTTGCGTTGCCGTCCATGTTAGCGTGGCCAGGTACCCATACCAGGACAAAGAGGTGAGAAGGATGTCTGTTGAGAGTGTCAGTCACTAAGTTAGAAGAAAAGGGATTGACGGTATAGCGTAAATAATTTCGGATGGCGGATTGCGAATCTGTGAAGATATAAGTGGGTTGTTCGGTGGAGGTTGTGAGAGCAGCATGCTCTATGGCAAGAGCGATGGAGTGCTCTTCTAGGGAGGTGGCATCTGGCGGGCAGAAAAAAGGCGTTTGTGCGGAAACCAACGACGGACGAGTGGCGTAAAAAGGCTGCGGTTCCTATTTGCGTAGAGGGAAAATGACTGGCGTCTGTAAAATATACCGCTGATCCTTGCTTTTCTAGAAAGGAGACACGTTTGGTGAGGGCTTTACAGCGTAGAAAGCGGCGGGTGGCATGCCTGGAGGGGTTCATATTCTTAGGCAGGGGTTCTATGCGGATACGAGGGAACGTGGCCCAAGGAGGGGAAGTTGTGGGGATTGGAGGAAGCGAAGAAGTAGGGTAGGCCATCGTCTGCAACAGTGCCCGACCCTGGTGAGATGTCTGAAGGCGCTGAAGTTGGGCTTGTTTGTGTATCTGAATACGTTCTTCTATAGTGTTATATGTGCCGGTCGCGATAAGATTATTAGTAGGAGCGTAGCGGGGCACGCCGAGGGCTATGCGGTAGAGCTTACGGAGAGCTGCCTCTAGTTTGGTTAGTTGGGTGGGTGTGGGATGCAGGTATGGCACTGTGTACAGTATGCGGGACATGGTAAAAGCATCTATAATACGTAGGAGGTGTTGTTCGTGTAAGCCAGAGTGGCGATTTGTGACGCGGTGCAGCAGATGAATCATTTGCTCGATCTGAGAGTGTATAGTTCGAAGTGTAGGGTAGGAACTACCGGAGTAGTGATAAGTAAGACCTAGAATTTTTAGTGAGTCTGTTTTGGGAATTGGGGTGTTATCAATGGAGATGTTGATGAGGTCACGGTCAGGGGCTCTGCCTTTCTTGTTCGTTATGATCATGAGAGCCGATTTGGAAGGGGAGATAGCGAGACCTAAGGTGCGAACATGGCTGTTTATTACGACACATGCTTCTTGGAGGGTTTCTTCGAGTTGGGCTGGGCTACCATGGGAGGACCAGAGGGTAATATCATCGGCATAGATGGAGTAGGAGAGGTGAGGGATAGAGTCTAGGAGGGGAGGCAGTTGGGCTAGTGCCAGGTTGAAAAGGGTTGGAGACAGGATTGAGCCCTGTGGGGTGCCAGAGGTTAAATAAAAAGATGGAGCCGACGATCCCGGGATGCTTAAAGAGGCTGTACGGTCTGAGAGAAAGGATTTGATATAGTTATACATTCGGCTCCCGCAGTTTGTTCGGGCAAGGTTAGCGAGGATGGCCTGGTGTGAAACTGTGTCAAATGCTTTGTGAATGTCGAGGGCTAGGAGGCCGCGAAGTTGGGAGGAGCTTGGGAATTCGTAAAGATCTTGAGAGATGCGGAGCAGTGTGTCCTGTGTCGAAATGTCGTGACGGAAGCCGGTTTGGGTGTAGGGGAGGGGGCAGTTGTGTTCCATGTGCCATTCGAGGCGGGTAAGCACCATGCGTTCGAGAAGTTTGCCTACGCACGAGGTAAGCGAAATGGGTCTAAGATTGTCTTTAGAAGCAGGTTTTCCGGGTTTGGGGATAAGAACGATGTCAGAATGTTTCCAGGATGAAGGGATCGTGCCAGTCTCCCAGACATGGTTAAAAAGAGTGAGGAGAGATTGTTGAGAGTCTGAGCTAAGATTTCGCAGGATTTTATACGTGATTTTATCCGGGCCGGGGGTGGTGTTGCGGTGTAGGGAGTCCAGTGCTCGTTGTAGTTCCTGAAAAGTGAAGGCGGTGTCCATGGGCGACGCTGGAAACGACTGCTCGCGAAGTTTGCTTGTAGGGTGGTCTGCGCTATTAGGGAACAGTAAGCTGCGGATAGAGTTGGCGAGGTCGGTAGGGGACTCTTGTGTGGTAAGTAAGAGCTTCGGAATCGGATCCATGCGTTGTGTTGGCTGAATGAGAGTTTTAAGGAGGGACCAAGCGCGCTTTGTGCTCATGGGAGTTTAGTGAATCGCAGAGTGTCCACCAGTTCGTGCTGGCCAATCGATTGGCATATTCTTCTGCTTCCTGAGTGAGTAGGTTTATGCGGCGCCGAAGACGGCGGTTAGATTTATTTCTGCGCCAGCGCCGCATAAGAGATCGGCGAGCGTCCCATATGTGAAGCAAATGTGGGTCTACGTACGGGGCTGCGAGTGTGGGAGCAATGAGTTTGGTGTGTTTTTTATAGTTTTCACGAAGGGAGGATAGCCAAGCGTCAGGATTTCTGGGGTCCAGAGTGGGAGTGTTTTCGTCGCGAAACCTTGTCCAATTAGTGAGCGAAATGCGGGCTTGTGACCTCGGGGCTGACTTATGAGAGGGGAGAGTGATTGAAATGATTGCGTGGTCGCTCCCGAGGTTTTGGTTAGGCCCAGTCTGCGCAAGATAGTTCTGCCAGTTTTGGTGACTCCGAGTCGCACGAGCTGCGAGGTGCGCTGGGCTTCGCCGATCTCCTCCAAAGTATTATGCATTCCCAGATCCGCTAGAGCAGCGTTGCTGGTCCCGGGGAGCAGACCCATGATCGCTTTATACGCCTTGCGTATGGCGGCGTTGATTTTATCCATTTCATGTCTGAGCCATTTATGGAACGACCCTACGTATGCGACGTGGCTGACGACGAATGCCTGAGCCAACCTGAGCAAACTGGCTTCCTTCATTCCCTGCTTCCTGGTGGCGACTTGCTTTATGAGGCGGGTCGCTATGCCTATCTTTGTGATCAATCGGTCCACTGCTAAAGAGTTTCCGCTGCCGGTGTTAATATGCATTCCGAGGACACGCAGGGCGTTCACGTGCGGGATGACGCCGCCGTCTCTCGTGCGTAGCGTGATCTCCGAGGCCTCTTTCGCCGCAGACTGGCGCCAGTGGCCCGCAGGGGGAAGAATGAGAAGTTCAGACTTCTGGGGAGAGCAGTACAACCCCGTGCCCTGAAGTCGTTCTTCGATGCAGTCGATGGCCTGTTGTAGGGTGGTCTGTAGGTGCAGAGAGGCACTCCCAACCGAAACGAAGATGCCGACACCATCGCGCGCGAGCTCGCACACCGCGCGACGGCATACGGACCTTCGACAACGGACGGGGACGCGGTTGCCAGCCGCGACGACCACGAGAACGACTTCAGCCCTATCACCGGGTACAGTGACGTGCTCGAGTGGTACAGGGCGCGAAGGCGAAAGATGGCCCGACCACATCGTAGTCTCACTAGAGAAGAAGAAGTACATCTCCGCCAACTCCAGACGGGATCGGTGCTCACCCCAGCCTTGGCGCATCATGTGTGCCCTGGACTCTATCCGTCGAACATGTGCAGTGTGTGTGGTGTGGTGATCGCGGACTTACCCCACGTGCTATGGGGATGTGATGAACATGAACGCAGGGGACATCCACGGACCATCCCCGAGTGGGTGACTCTAGGACTGATGGCTAAGGACTTCGCATCGCTGATTGATTGATTGTGGGGTTTAACGCGCCGACGCAACGCAGGCGATGAGGCGCGCCGTAGTGGAGGGCTCCGGATTAATTTTGACCACCTGGGGATCTTTAACGTGCGCCGAAATCTCGTACACACGGGCGTTTTTGCTTTTCGCCTCCATCAGAAAAGCGGCCGGCGCGGCGACTTCGCATCGCAATCCGCGGTAACTCAGCTGCTGGCGACGGCTCTGGGTACGCAGCGGCGGACCGAGCAGGAGGCCGGTCGCCTCACCGGCACCCCCGGCACTCCTCGCGCTCCGCTCGCGGGACCTTGAAGACGATCGTCCAGTCCCGTGTCCCTGGACACTAAGGTCTGGGCGGAACCCTGTGAGGTGCTCCCCCTGAAGCCGGGTTACTTATAATAAAGTCTCTCTCTCTCTCTCTCTCTCTCTCTCTCTCTCTCTCTCTCTCTCTCTCTCTCTCTCTCTCTCTCTCTCTCTCTAGCCCTTGGGCAGAGAGGGTGGCACCTGACGACCGTACATGTCAAACCACAAAGCCCGACGCGCCGGGAAGATACTTAGAAGCTGTT